>NC_090647.1:545215172-545516422 GCF_040937935.1 Hyperolius riggenbachi
TATTTATTTACCAGAACCACGTGACCCGCTCAGCCAATCGCAGTGCGAGCCGCGTGTTCAAGCCCGAACCACGTGACCCGCTCGGCCAATCACAGCGCGAGCCGAACGTTCGGGGAACGTTCGGCCATGCGCTGTCAGGCCGAACATACGTTCGACCGCATGGCCGAACGCATAGTCGAACACCACGAGGTGTCCGGCGGAGCCCGAACCGAACTCGAACAGCCCAAAATCCGGTCGAACCCGAACAGTGGCGAACACTGTTCACCCATCACTAGGGGTCACCTGTCACTACTGCCGCCTGCCCGGACACATTAAATTCGACTGTCCGGAGAGGAGGCAGACACCACCAGCACCTGGATCACCTGTATCACCTGTACCACCTGTACCTCACCCACGGCAGAGGCAACCAGCCAGCGAACCACAGCCTGGATCATCAGATTTTGTTTTGTTTGCCCGTGGAAAGGAAATCCACGACTGAACCAACCATCAGCAGCCTGGTAGAGTGAACGACAAAGTTGTCACTGGATTCCGCGACACCGGAGCCGACGTCATGTTAGTTCACTCACACCTTGTGCCAAAGGAGAGCATCAGCTCTAGCCGATCCCTTACCCTTACTGGAGTAGAGGGCACCCTTTTACACATAGCCCACGCGAGAGTGAAGCTCGACTGGGGGGTAGGGGTCCAAGAAAGGGTTGTTGGGGTTGTGGATGATCTCCCAGTCCCTGTGTTGTTGGGGACTGATTTGGGCAAGCTTGTGTCCTATCACGAACCTGCCACAACTGCCTTGTCGCTCACGGAAGGAGACGGACTCTCCGCCCACCACCAGGTACTTTACACACTTGGGGGAGCACCAGGGGGAGGTGGGTTGAATGTGCCCGGTTCAAGAGTACTGGATTCAATAGTACCTGAGTCAAAGTTACCTGTGTTTGATGTACAAACTGTCTGTAATGAAAATGTGTCTGTACCTGTCACTGTCATTAATGCATGTGTCAATGATGTGAATAATGTCAATTATTGTAATGCTAATGCTGTGCCTGTACTAGCAGTCACCCAGGGTGCTGCCAGGATTGTGGGCTCAGGGCCGAACTCCTCGTTCAGTACTGACCCCAGAAATGAGAACTTTCAGCTGCTGACTTCATGCGACATGAGCCAGCTGGCTGGAACTGACAGCGCTGTATTCACAGCAGCGCTACAAAGTGACCCAAGCCTGGAGGCGCTCAGGCAGCAAGCCTCTGAGCCCCTCGCAGACGGGGCCGCTTTAATTTCAAAGTCTACTGGGAAGGTGGGAGACTGTACAGTGAGTCTGTACAGCCCCCTACAGGTAGATCCCACGCGAATACCAAGTGGCTTGTGGTCCCGAGTGCGTTCAGGGGACATGTGCTGAAATCTGCACATGTTAATCCTCTGACAGGGCACTCAGGTGTCCGCAAGACACTTGCCTGTATTTGGAAACAGTTTTATTGGCCCAGGATGAACAGGGATGTAGCAAAATACTGCAAAGCATGTACCGTCTGTCAGGAGCTGGGAAGGTCCAGGGATTCCCGCGGGGTTCCCTTAGGTCCACAGCCACTTCGCAGGAAGCCCCTGCGTGGGCTGGCTGTTGACCTACTCAACCTACTGCCCGTTGTCAGCAGTCCTGGCAGACAACACATCCGAACGTAGTGGCGCAAACGCCCTGTCCAGAAAGGTCCATGTCGGGTCAAACCTCAGGGTAGCGGACAGCGACCTGTCCAGGTGAACCGAGCCACAGGCTCCAATAAGTTCTGCCGCCGTATCGGCAGCTCGGGGCCCGTAAGCCAGATTAGCGGTAATGCCAAACATCTTGTGGATGCATGTCTATATGCCTTCACCCCAGGGGGAGCTGTCATGGAACAGCCGTGAGAAACGCAGGTCAATCGGGAGGATTCACGCAGTCCATTTTCTGATCGCTTCCTGTTAAGATTTGCACAGTCATTGCAGTGAACAGAATGACATTCCTTCTTTTAATAGACAGTTTTTTTTTCCTTTTACCAAATGGCAGGAAGCCTTCAGCAGGAACTGTCTCAGGCACCCAGCTGTGCTAAGGTCCCATCCATCCGATGAAGTCAGATAAGTAGCCTGACAGAACCAATTTAGAGGAGAGAGAGTGAGACTCCTCGGCCCCGATCTCAGCAGGGAAGCCGACACGTAGCCTGCTGTCCTAGTTCAAAGAGCCCTTCACCTAGAACTTACCTGCTGTAATTCCTAGATGATGATATAATAATCCATAAACTGCTATATTTGTCATATTTCCCGTGTTACAAGGCTGGCAGGCCCTCCAAACTCACAACGCGTGCCGGGCTTTGCCTGGCGCTGGTACTGAGAAAGTTTCAGAACATTCTGAGGTAAGGGCTGTCAGGCAGTTCGAAAGTGCCCTGGTGATACCACAGGGGTCCTATCCCTCATGTTTGGTATCAGGGGGCTGGGTAAATCGGGACAGACCTGAAAATGTTAGTAAATCTGCCCTGACCTGTACGGTTCTGTGAGATAGAGCCCATATATGGTTAGATATGATTTTTGGTCCCCAGGAAAGGGGGAGGACTCATCTCATGTTCTAAGGGGGTGTGTGGTTCCTGCCCTCACTCCCTCCTACTGGATCAGGTGTATAAGAATGGCAGAGGAACCAAAATCAATGTCCTCCACTTTGAAACATCATCCTGATTACATCCTTGTCAGCTTGAGGACATGCTGGCATCTGGCTTGTTTGGACTTTGACACTGAGTCCTCCACTCTGAAACCAAGGACTTAGCATTTCTTTCGCAGAAAGGACATATTTCCACGAACCTAAGTATTTTCTCCTTTCTTTGATTTTCATATTGACCATTAATGTTTCTATAATTGTTGATTTTAATGATTTTCTGTATATATTAACCTCCTTGCCGGTTATCCCGAGCTGAGCTCAGGGTAACCCGCGCAGGAGGATTGCTCAGGCCCCGCTGGGACGATTTTCACAATTTTTTTTTATTGCACGCAGCTAGCACTTTGCTATCTGCGTGCATAACTCGATCGCCGCCGTGCCGCCCCCCCCCCAGACGGGGGAAGCCATGCAGGAAATCCCATTCTGAACGGGATTTCCTGCTTGCGCAGATCGCCGGAGGCGACCGGAGTGGGTGGGGGGATGCCGCTGCTCAGCGGCTATCATGTAGCTAGCGCTAGGCTAGCTACATGATTTAAAAATAAATAAATAAAAAAGTGCTGCGCTGCCCCCTGCCGCAATAATTGGAACGGCAAGGGGGTAAATTATTTATATTGCGTTTTTAATAAACGACGCTAACGTCATTTATTTGTCCAGCAACCCTATTATTCAGCCGCACAAACTGAACCCTGGTCTCTGAAGAGTCGCTACTATTGTTGCTAACTAGACAGAATAGAGTGTGTTTAACTGTTTTTATTTGCAGGTCTAGAGACTCAGCCAGTCAGTGGGTTCCTCTGTCCCATGGTAACAGAGGTGGTGGCAGTTATACCCTGAAATAGTGTGTAATTTGTAATTACCATAACTCACAGGCTCCCTTCTAGTCAGTCTGCTGCCAAAATTCCAGTGGTTTCTGCGCACCGATTGCGACCACAGCTTGCATGGTCTGTGTGCTGAAACCGATTGGAAGGCATTGTGCGGTCCGGCCACTAGGGGTCCTGTGACAATGGGTATTTCAATGTGCACCTGTCACACAAAGACAGGTACCGGACAGGCACAGTGACACTGCGTGCGCTCACGTAGGTAGGTGGGTGCACTGTGAACAACAGGTAGGTATATGCTGTGATGAGGTGGGTGCACTGTGAACAACAGGTAGGTATATGCAGTGATGAGTATTACAATGTGCACCTGTCACACACAGACAGGTACCGGACAGGCAAAGTGACACTGCGTGCACTCACGTAGGTAGGTCGGTGCACAGTGAACAACAGGTAGGTGTATGCAGTGATGGGTATTACAATGTGCACCTGTCAATCACACCCAGACAGGTACCAGGCAGGCACAGTGACACTGCGTGCGCTCACGTAGGTTGGTGGGTGCACTGTGAACAACAGGTAGGTATATGCAGTGATGGATATTACAATGTGCACCTGTCACACACACAGGTAATCACTGAATGTGCTGGGCCTGGCAGTGGCACACACAGTAGGAATTACCAAGGCTATCTATACAGCACAAGTGTCAGTGGGACACACACACACACACACACACACACACACACACACACACACACACACACACACACACACACACACACACACACACACACACACACACACACACACACACACACACACACACACACACACACACACACACACACACACACACACACACACACACACACACACACACACACACACACACACACACACACACACACACAATAAAGCAATATCTCCCTCTGTGCATAGAACTCTCAGTAATGAACATTCTGTACAGATCACCTGGCAGAACTAAAGATGTCACCACCAGTGATATACAGGGTGGGCCATTTATATGAATACACCCAGGGCTGTATTTAGGGTTTGGGCTCCCCTAGGCACCCCAAACGTATGGCGCCCCCCCCCCCCCTCCCGGGAGGGTGTTGGCGCCGCGGTGAAAAATGGGCGTGGCCACAGAATGCAGTGGGCGTGTCCATAACCTACAGTGGGTGTGGCCAATTCAAATATCCTAGTAAGAGTGCAGCCCAAAGTCGGTGGGGGCCATGTTTTCTCCCCGGGTATGAGTAAAGTGACCCTAAAAAAGCAAGTAGGAAATGTTCCCACCCCCAAAAAAACACACATTAGCCAGTGTTCTCTCGCACAAAATAGTGGTAGGTATTAGAATGTGAGCTCCCCTGAGAAAAGTCAGTAACATGGCTATGTTCTCTGCAAAGTGCTGCAGAAGATGCCAGCAGGGCTGTGGAGTCGGAGTTGGAGTCGAGGATGCTATATAACTACATAATAATATGGTAGGACATTAGACTATGGAAGGATTAGATTTTAAGCTCCTCAGAGGATAGTCAGTGACATGACTACATACTCTGTGAAGTACTGCTGAAGATGGCAGTACAATATAGTACAGTAGTATGGTGGCGTAGTGGTTAGCGCTCTCGCATTGCAGCGCTGGGTTCCCGGTTTGAATCCCAGCCAGGTCAACATCTGCAAGGAGTTTGTATGTTCTCCCTTTGTCTGTGTGGGTTTCCTTCAGGCACTCTGGTTTCCTCCCACATGCCAATACCATACGATACAGATAAGTTAATTGACTTCCCCCTAAAAATTGGCCCTAGACTACAATACATACATACACATATGACTATGGTAGGGATTAGATTGTGAGCCCCTCTGTGGGACAGTTAGTGACAAGACAATACATACTCTGTACAGCGCTGCGTAATATGTTGCCGCTAAATAATTAGTATCAGTATAAAGTAGCCAGGTCTATAGGTGTCCCCAATATAGACATACTATAGGTGTCCCCAGTATAGATAGCCAAGTTTATAGGTATCCCCAGTTTAGGTAGTAATCAGGGGCGTAACTAGAAATCACTGGGCCCCCTTGCAAAAATTTGGATGGGGCCCCCCCATAGGTGCCAAATAATCGTAATGGGGCAGTGTTTCACTATAAAATAATTGTAATGGGGCAGCATTTCACCATAAAATCGTAATGCAGCAATGTTTCACCATAAAATAATCGCAATGAGTGCAACATTTCACCAGAAAATAATCTCAATGAGTGCAACATTTCACCAGAAAATAAACGCAATGAGTGCAACATTTCACCAGAAAATAAACGCAATGAGTGCAACATTTCAGCAGAAAATAAACGCAATGAGTGCAACATTCCAGCAGAAAATAAACGCAATGAGTGCAACATTCCAGCAGAAAATAAACGCAATGAGTGCAACATTTGAGCAGAAAATAAACGCAATGAGTACAACATTTCAGCAACATGCACCCGATAATAATCATACAGTGGGCAGCATTTCACCAGAGAATAATCGCAATGAGTGCAGCATTTCACCAGAGAATAATCACAATGAGTGCAGCATTTCACCAGAGAATAATCACAATGAGTGCAGCATTTCACCAGAGAATAATCGCAATGAGTGCAGCATTTCACCAGAGAATAATCGCAATGAGTGCACCATTTCACCAGATAATAATCGTACAGTGGGCAGCATTTTACCACAAAATAATCGCACCCTGGCTAACATTTCACCAGAAAATAATCGCACCCTGGGCAGCATTTCATCACAAAATAATCGTACAGTGGGCAGCATTTCACCAGAAAATAATCGCAACGTGGGCAGCATTTCAGCAGAAAAATCGCACAGAGGGCTGCATAACACCACAAAATAATAAGTGTCCCCAGTGTAGGTAGTAGGTATATAGGTGTCCCCCAGTTTAGGAAAAAGGTATATAGGTGTCCCCCCAGTTTAGGAAGGTGGTATATAGGTGTCCCCCAGTTTAGGTAGTATAGATAGATATAGATAGATAGATAGATAGATAGATAGATAGATAGATAGATATCTCTCTATGTGTGTGTGTGTCCCAGTTTAGGAAGTCGGTATGTAGGTGTCCCCCAGTTTAGGTAGTAGGTATATAGGTGTCCCCCAGTTTAGGTAGTAGGTATATAGGTGTCCCCCATTTTAGGTAATAGGTATATAGGTGTCCCCCAGTTAAGGTAATAGGTATATAGGTGTCCCCCAGTTAGGTAATAGGTATATAGGTGTCCCCCAGTTAAGGTAATAGGTATATAGGTGTCCCCCAGTTAGGTAGTAGGTATATAGCTGTCCCCCAGTTTAGGTAGTAGATATATAGCTGTCCCCCAGTTTAGGAAGTAGATATATAGCTGTCCCCCAGTCTAGGAAGTAGATATATAGGTGTCCCCCCGTTTAGGTAATAGGTATATAGGTGTCCCCCAGTTAAGGTAATAGGTATATAGCTGTCCCCCAGTTTAGGTAGTAGGTATATAGCTGTCCCCCAGTTTAGGAAGTAGATATATAGGTGTCCCCCAGTTTAGGTAATAGGTATATAGCTGTCCCCCAGTTAGGTAATAGGTATATAGGTGTCCCCCAGTTAAGGTAATAGGTATATAGGAGTCCCCCAGTTAGGTAATATGTATATAGGTGTCCCCCAGTTAAGGTAATAGGTATATAGGTGTCCCCCAGTTAGGTAATAGGTATATAGGTGTCCCCAGTTAGGTAATAGGTATATAGGTGTCCCCCAGTTAAGGTAATAGGTATATAGGTGTCCCCCAGTTAGGTAATAGGTATATAGGTGTCCCCCAGTTAGGTATTAGGTATATAGGTGTCCCCCAGTTAAGGTAATAGGTATATAGGTGTCCCCCAGTTAAGGTAATAGGTATATAGCTGTCCCCCAGTTAGGTAATAGGTATATAGGTGTCCCCCAGTTAGGTAGTAGGTATATAGGTGTCCCCCAGTTAAGGTAATAGGTATATAGGTGTCCCCCAGTTAAGGTAATAGGTATATAGCTGTCCCCCAGTTAGGTAATAGGTATATAGGTGTCCCCCAGTTAGGTAATAGGTATATAGGTGTCCCCCAGTTAGGTCGTAGGTATATAGGTGTCCCCCAGTTAAGGTAATAGGTATATAGGTGTCCCCCAGTTAAGGTAATAGGTATATAGGTGTCCCCCAGTTAGGTAGGACTCGGAGATATATGTGTCCCCCATTTTAGGTAGCCTGGCTGGAGGGTGGAACAGCCAGGCACAGAGTAGCGGAGAAGTCCCGTCCCCCCCTCACCTGGAGCTCCCGCTCACCCTTCCAGTCAGTGCACTGTGCACTGTGCAGCCAGAGTCCAGGGGCAGCGGCCAGAGAACCTCTCACCTCCTCTTCCCGGCGGGTGAGGGAATCTCATCTCTGCATGCCGCTGCCTGGTCTGGTGACGTCACTGCTCAGACCAGCCAGCGGCATGCAGAGTCTTCCTCCAGCGTGGGAAAACTTCCCTGGCCGGCCGCTACCACTCTGCTGGAGGGGGGGGGGGAGCAGGTTCCCCTCATGGTGTGCGCGCTCACCCGTCCTGCCCCGCCCATCCTGCAACCCCCCCCCCCCCCCGGGAAAAAAAAGGGTCACTTTTTTTTCAATTAATTTTTTTTTAAATATATAAAAAAATAATAAAAATAAAATAAAATGAATAAGCATTAGATGGCCGTCCCCCCCGAGGGGCCGCCCATGGCACCGGCCCACGGGTGCCTCTTAAGAGATACGGCCCTGAATACACCTTAATAAAATGGGAATGGTTGGTGATATTAACTTCCTGTTTGTGGCACATTAGTATATGTGAGGGGGGGGGGGACTTTTCAAGATGGGTGGTGACCATGGCGGCCATTTTGAAGTAGGCCATTTTGAATCCAACTTTTGTTTTTTGCAATAGGAAGAGGGTCATGTGACACATCAAACTTATTGGGAATTTCACAAGAAAAACAATGGTGTGCTTGGTTTTAACGTAACTTTATTCTTCCATGAGTTATTTACAAGTTTCTGACCACTTATAAAATGTGTTCAATGTGCTGCCCATTGTGTTGGATTGTTAATGCAACCCTCTTCTCCCACTCTTCACACACTGATAGCAACACCGCAGGAGAAATGCTAGCCCAGGCTTCCACTATCCGTAGTTTCAGGTGCTGCACATCTCATATCTTCACAGCATAGACAATTTGAAGCTTTGAAGCTATCGGAGGCAAGGAGCGGTGGGGAGAGCGGCATGTAATGGGTGAGGCGGAGGAGGACACTGATTGACATTTGCAGGTAAACAGAAGGCTAGCGACAAGCAGATTGTTGCTAGCCTTGCACTATTTATCAGGGGGGACATCAGAGCCTGGGGGGGACTGGCAGCAGCAGCAACAGGACACAGGCATGTCATTGTGCACAGAACATGCCTCTGGGTCCCTTCAAGATTTAAAAAAACCTGCCTTGGGTTCTCTTTAACAAGTCAAGCAACTGGTATTAAATACTGTATAACACTTACCTACCCCCTAGATTACAGGCAGAGCAGGTGCACAACGTAAATCACTTACGGATCATCGGGGCGCCGGTCTTCTGCTCTTCTTTAGCTCCCAGTGGCTTTGAGGCGTCCACCGTGCATGGCCCTGACTCGTCATGTCACCCGATGCGGGTCAGGTGACATGTAGTGGAGCTGTAAGTGAATGCTGCAAAGCCACTGGGAGCTACAGGAGAGAAGAAGACCGGCGCCCGGATGACGGTAAGTGACTCACTTCCGTTGGGCACCCACTGTGCAAATAGTATAGGAACACCCCCATCCTTCCATGCCAGGCATGCCGGTTAGATGAGACTGTTGGATGGCCGAATTCCGGTTAACAGGAACTCTACTGTAACCACCTTATTTCCCGGATAATTTCACAGCTAACAGTACACAAGACTTTTTTTTTCTTTTTAAAGCCAAATAATGTAAAATGAAGTTCCTAGTATGTTAAATACATTCAGTTTTTCATTCTGTCCTCTACATATTTGTGCTCCATTCCTCCTTCACCTTCAAAAAGTAAATCATTCTTCCTTTGGAACTTTTTCTGTAATATGAAAAATGGAAAATCCAAGAAGGTTGTGTCCAGTGGGTGGAGCTGAAAACCACAAGCTTGAAATTTCACCATCTAGAGATTAAAGACACCACACACACACAGCTTTTTAGATCCACTGACACAAGCATCTCATGTATCATGCTTTCCATCTCTATTTCACTCTCATACATTCCTCACTTTATATAAAAGTGACAGTGGACTTACCAGAGGAGAGTGTGTACCCCCACATACACAGTACCAGGAGACGGACAATCATGCTGCTGGTAAAGGCTGCATAATAAGCTTTCTATAAGGTAAAGGATGCAAAGACCGACATCTTCACCAAAGTTCCATGAGAGTCTAGCCTGACCAGAATACGTGTCTCAGCTCGCTAGAAGGCTTTACACTTGTCCTACTTTGTGAGTTCCTATTTTAGACCTTTACACTGACACTTCCTGTCTCTAGCTTATATGACACAAACTATTAAAGGGCAAACAAACCCAAAGGGACAACTTAGTTTCTGTAAATCATCAATAGATAACATTCATTACTGAGACCCAGGTGGAAGATTCTAATTTCCTGTACAGAAGTGGGGGGATCTGAAATCTATGGGCTTGATTCACTAAGCTGCACTGCTAAAGTAGCACAGCTTAGTTTGAGCAGGATGAGTTAAAATCCTCAGCGCACGATATGGGCTGTGTAGCAGGGGCGTAACAATAGACCCTGCAAGGGATGCAGCTGTAGGAGGGCCCAGAAGCCACAGGGGGTGCTGTCCTGAGAGACTGACAACTAAGGGCAAGGAGAGAAAGAACTTTCTTCGCTCTGCACAGTTGTTCTAATGACTACATCTGCTCAGCCACTGATAAGGACAGTCCCTATTCAGTGTTCATCAGGGGCTTGTGTACAGTGCTGCTCTACCCCCAGCCTCTCTACCCCTCCCCAAGTGCTGTGTCCTGTAGTGATGCTTGAGGAGTCTGGGAGAAAACGCTGTCTATTCTTTACACAATTGTTCTAATGACTGCACCTGCTCAGCCACTGGTAATGAATTATACAAAGGTTTGGAGACAAAGATTTGTAGACAGTCCCTATTCATTGTGCAGCGGGCTCTAAATAATCACTTCTGCTAGAAATGACCACTGATATCTGCAGCAGAGGTGTATCTAGGGAAAACTGTGCCCATGGCAAACAGCCTCCAAATATCATAACATGTAGTCTAGGTTTAATTGGTTGAGTGCAAGTTGAAGTAAAGCATGGTCTGTTAGAATGGAATATTGCAATAGGTCAGCCTATGCATATCCCCCAAATATCTGGCAGGTTGTCCCCCCAAAAATGTAACCGGGCAGCAGAATCCCCCAGATAAAAACTAGTATCTGTATGGAGAACACCAAGGATGCTACTTAGCAGTGCCCCCAGTAAGGTGCGCCTATGGTACATGCCATGCCTGCACCCCTGTAGATATGCCTCTGATCTGCAGGCATCACTTTAACTGAAATGCGGTACTCCAGGTTCAAAAATAAAGGTGCCGGTGCCACTGCCTAGACCAGGCATGGGCAAATTTGGCCCTCCAGCTGTTAAGGAACTACAAATCCCACAATGCATTTGGCTTTATGAGTCATGACTGTGGCTGTCAGACTCCTGCAATGCATTGTGGGACTTGTAGTTGATCAACAGCTGAAAGGCCAAGTTTGCCCATGCCTGGCCTAGACCATTGAGAGTAGATTTGCTATACTGTTACATTGTACAAGAAGGCCTTATCCTGCCGTGATTTAAAAATAATGGTCACATGATCTATGCTCCCTGTTCATTAGAATCAATGTTCCTGCCATATGGGTGGAGCCTCATCTTTCTGTCACATCTCATTTCTAGCTCAAACCATCCTTCTTGTTGTTCATTTGAATCAGTGCAGTAGGCAGGACTGAGGTGTGGCTTGGCTGGTCCTCACTGTGACATAATCATTTGTGCTGCATTTTGTCACATATCCAAAATCGAAGAACAGGCCTGGTGAAAATGAGACCAATATTCATCCTTTTTTTCAACTAGGAAACCATAAATATATACATGTAACATTTTTATAGCCATAAAGTTGCCGTTTTCTGGTATGGTAAGGTGTGTCTAAATTTGTAAATTCAAGCCATTTCATGATTCATTATAGATATACTACATCATATTTTCCCATTGCAATATATGTAAGTGGGTGGAAAAACAGAAGCACCCTGGCTCTCTGGAGTTAAAAATAAATCTTTGTACTCACACTATGATCTTTAGCTTTTTGACAAGGAACTCTAAACTACAGAAGGGGGGGTTGCTAAGGACCAACATTCTTCTTTTAATCCCTCCATTTTGATACAGTGCACTCTCATGGTTATTTCAGAAGACCTTTTTCTGAAAATACTTACTGTTATTTCTACATTTTCATAAAAAAATTAAAAAAAAAACTTTTAGCCAATTCTCTGTGTGGTATAAAAAGTACTGAACTTCACCTCTGCAGTGTTAATGTAAAATATTGTCTGACTAGCCGACCCGCGGCGTACCATACGCCGCATAAGAGGGTAGAGGGCAGGAAGGGGGTATTGGGCACAGCGGCAGGGAGGGGGGGTTGGACCCCCCCTCAACTGGGTCCCCCATGTGTGCTCTACCTCCAGCCTAAGCTCAGCAGGAACCCCCCCCTCACCTGGGTCCCCCATGTGCACTCCCCCCCCCTCACCTGGGTCCCTCATGTGCACTCCCCCTCCTGCTTAAGCACAGTAGCAGCCGCCACTATTAGTAAGAGGCAGCGGGCGGGGATGACTCACCTCTTCCGTGTTCCATCGTGCGTTCCACTGTCGTCACTTCCTGCAATGCCGCACACTGTATTGGTGTAATTTGCCTTTTTAAAACAGAAGGAAATCTGCAATAATTCAGCTTTAAGTGAACATTTGTGGTTACCCACAATGCACTGCTACTAAATATGCAAATTACCCCTTTTCCCCCTTGGTAAGCCAAGCAAGCATCCAGAGCCGCTGGTGTATAGCAAGCATATAGCTTTAAATTTTACACAGTCATATCAAACCCACATGTAGACAGCCTGTTTCAGACTTTTGGTCCTCATCAGTACATGGCAGGGATTGATACGGCTGTATGAGATAGGGCTTGGACCAGTACAACAGAGTAACCAAGCAGCTCAGGGTGACCCAAACCACTCGGAATGTATAGGGGGATAAAAGGGACCAAAAAGACCTCCTACTAAAAAAAGCAAAGCTTGATGTAATTTGCCTTCCTAAAACAGAAGGAAATGTGCAATAATTCAGCTATAAGTGAACATTTGTGGTTACCCACAATGCACTGCTACTAAATATGCAAATAATTCCTTTTCACCCTTGATAAGTCAAGCAAGCCTATAGCTTTAAGTTTTACACAGTCATATCAAACCCACATGTGACAGCCTGTTTCAGACTTTTGGTCCTCATTAGTACATTGCTTGGTAAGCCAAGCAAGCATCCAGAGCCGCTGGTGTATAGCAAGCATATAGCTTTAAATTTTACACAGTCGTATCAAACCCACATGTAGACAGCCTGTTTCAGACTTTTGGTCCTCATCAGTACATGGCAGGGATTGATACGGCTGTATGAGATAGGGCTTGGACCAGTACAACAGAGTAACCAAGCAGCTCAGGGTGACCCAAACTACTAAGAATGTATAGGATGATAAAAGAGACCAAAAAGCCCTCCTACTAAAAAAAGCAAAGCTTGGTGTAATTTTCCTTCTTAAAACAGAAGCAAATCTGCAATAATTCAGCTATAAGTGAACATTTGTGGATACCCACAATGCACTGCTACTGAATATGCAAATTATCCCTCTTTGCCCTTGGTTTGATATGACACTACTTCTTGCTTGGACCAGCCCCTTCTTCTTGCTTGGACCAGCCCCTTCTTCTTGCTTGGACCGGCCCTGGGGGCAGGGCGCTACTTCTTCTTCTTGTTTGAAGGTTGAGACACTTACTCTATTATATAATTACTACTATTCCCCCTCCAGGCCGCCATGGATAGTGGGGGAATGATATAATTCGGTTTCCAGCGATTGCTGGAGGTCGAATTATTGTGTTTTTTAAGCAACTTCGGCTCCGTCTTCTGACGGCGCCGACGTTACTCACTGAGCGCCGCTATAGACTGATTCCCATTACAGTCTATGGCGGCACTCGCTGCGCCCAAATCTAGCAGTGCTGAAAAGCACTGCTCCACGACCGCTTTGCAGTATTGGTTTTTTGACCCTGCATAGTTTGACATGCGAAAGCAAATGCATATTTGCATGAGCATTGCCTCATGAATAGTCAATTAGGCCAGATTTGCAAAGCCAGACTTGCTAGGGTTAAGCCTCCTTTCCACAGACTGTTGATAGGCAGTGAAATGCCTCTCAAACTCTCTCAACTGCTCACTGCTGCCTAGTAACTGCTTGTTGCTGCCTGATAACTGCTTGTTGCTGCCTGATAACTTCTTAATTGTGCCTGGTAACTGCTTGCTGAGCACACAGCTCAACAGTCCGTGGAAAGGAGGCATCAAACTTGGTCTTTGAGCACGCATACATTTTCTCATGCAAAGTACTTCTTCTTGCTGGAAGGTTGAGGCCCTTATTCAATTATGAATAGGCAATTAGGCCAGATTTGCAAACCCAGACTTGCTAGGGTTAGGCCTCCTTTCCACGGACTGTTGATAGGCAGTGAAATGCCTCTCAAACTCTCTCAACTGCTCACTGCTGCCTAGTAACTGCTCACTGCTGCCTGGTAACTGCTCACTGCTGCCTGGTAACTGCTCACTGCTGCCTAGTAACTGCTTGTTGCTGCCTGATAACTGCTTGTTGCTGCCTGATAACTTCTTACCTGTGCCTGGTAACCAGAGCCGGATTAAGGCTAAATGGGGCCCTAAGCAAAGTAACTGATTTGGGCCCCCCCATCATGTCGTAATAGAATCAGAAGATGCAGCTGCACAGCAATATGCCACACACACCGGGGCAGCCGAGCTACTGGTTGCTATGGGCAACAGCCCGCTTTCCTCTGTGGGTGCACAATGCAGGGAATAGTAGCGGCAAAATGCAGAGTGAGAGATGAATGGCTGGGACATTTGCACTCAGGGGCTGGGGCACCCCTGTGAAGAGGGCGCCAGATATCACAGCAGCAGCACTTTCCCCCTGCATCTCCAGCCTGGCAATAGCAGAAAGCTCTGGACACCGCCAAACCGGAAGCCGTTCCCCAGACAGAATTACATAACCACTCCCACCACCGAACAACCAATTTCCTCCCAAACTAGACAGCCACCATGCAGCCTCCATCCCAGTGAATACGATAGTCCAGCAGAGAAGGCAGCCGCAGTGGGGCAGGATGACAGCACCAGATGAATCACATTCACCTACTGCGATCCAAGCAATAGAGGTCCCGTCATCCGGAGCCCATCTGTCTCCTCTAGAGTGCTGCCGCTCTGTTACTACTACTATTACTACTTCCTACTTCCTGTCTGGTCTGAGAATCAGGAAGTTCAGAGCGAGCGGCTGCACTGTAGAAGAGACAGATGGGTTTCAGATGACGGGATCTCTATTGCTTGGATCATGGATAGGTGAGTGAGCGTTTGCCATCTGCTGCTATCATTCTTGCTGCAGCTGTGGTTCTCTGTGGGAAGGGAGGGTGGAGTGGGCAGCGGCAGAGCGCACAGTAGCAGGAGGGGGACCTAGGAGGAGAGCCTGGCTCTGAAGACAATCAGCAGCGCACGGCATCATTTGACAAGACAAGACAAATAACATTTATATCGCGCTTTTCTCCTGGTGGACTCAAAGCGCCAGAGCTGCAGCCACTAGGACGCGCCCTATAGGCAGTAGCAGTGTTAGAGAGACTTGCCTACGGTCTCCTACTGAATAGGTGCTGGCTTACTGAACAGGCAGAGCTGAGATTCGAACCCTGGTCTCCTGTGTCAGCGGCAGAGCCCTTAAAGGGACTCCAAGCAGTGCCTGTGGATATGCCTTTAAGCATAACCACAACTAATTCATTACATCCTCACACCTACCAGCATGATGTTTGTAATTATATCCCCCTGGGTTCCTTATATTTCATTGCATTGTGCTGAATCGAGCTGCCAACTTTGGAGAAAAGTCATCCTGTGGCCGTGATTTCGATCGCGAAAATATCAAAAACTAAAAGGCATAGAGCAGCCATTTATATATCATTGGAAAGAGGAGAAAAAGAGCTTTAAAATGATATGCATCTTTCCATAGTTACTGCACTGCTCAGAGTCCCTTTAACCATTATACCATCTAGCCACCTCTGACTTTGGAGAAAAGTCGTCCTGTGGCCGCGATTTCGATCGTGAAAATATCGAAAACTAAAAGGCATAGAGCAGCTGTTTATATATCATTGGAAAGAGGAGAAAGAGAGCTTTAAAATGATATGAATCTTTCCATAGTTACTGCACTGCTCAGAGTCCCTTTAACCATTATACCATCCAGCCACCGCTGACTTTGGAGAAAAGTCGTCCTGTGGCCGCGATTTCAATCGCGAAAATATCGAAAACTAAAAGGCATAGAGCAGGCGTTTATATATCATTGGAAAGAGGAGAAAGAGAGCTTTAAAATGATATGCATCTTTCCATAGTTACTGCACTGCTCAGAGTCCCTTTAACCATTATACCATCCAGCCACCGCTGACAGGATGGCAAGGGCTGGTTTATGTGCTAATGGGGCCCCTTTGACTCTGAATGGGGCCCCAAGCGACTGCTTTTGTTGCCTGGTCAGTAATCCGGCCCTGCTGGTAACTGCTTGCTGAGCACACAGCTCAACAGTCCGTGGAAAGGAGGCCTCAAACTTGGTCTTTGAGCACGCATACATTTTCTCATGCAAAGTACTTCTTCTTCTTGCTGGACGGTTGAGGCACTTACTGAATTATATATATAGATTGCACCAATTGGTCTTTCTGACAGATACACGGGCAGTTGGAAAAAGACGTTATTTCCTACAATGCAACGAGGTTGACAGACAGCAAACTTTCAGGAGGACCATGGTCATGACATCACATTGTGGGAGGGGTTTCACCACAATATCAGCCATACAGACCCCCCCTTATGATCTATTTAAGAAAAGGTAGATACTTCTCATGGGAAAGGAGGTACCAGCTGTTGACTGGGATGAAGTTCAATCCTTGGTTAAAGTTCCTCTTTTAAGCAAACCTTAAGTGTGTAGAGAGTTAAAAAAAGAATAGTGGGGCACAGGTACACTCACCCTAGACCATCCTCCTGTTTATTGCCTGTGCTCCCCCCCCCCCCCCCCACTTCCAATCACTGCTTGATGTTCACTGGAGCAGTGTAGGAAAGATCTTGTGCATATCTACTTTTGTGTGTGAGGGCTTCCTTTTAATGAGCATCCACTATTCCCAATTTGCACATGCGCAGTTCAGAATCACTTGTGAACAGCCACGCTCTCTCCAGTGGTGGACCGAGGGCACAGAGAGAGGACCTAGGAAGTCTCTTTGGAATCCAGAGGCTTCCCTCTCCTTATGCCTGGTAAACACACCATACAATTTCCTGTCAGTTTGACAGTTGAATCAATCATTTCCGACAAGTCTGATCTGATCTCCAATCATTTTTCTGATCAATTTTCCAATCATTTCTATACAAAATAGATCAGAAAAACGTTCGGAAATCAGATTGGACCTATCAAATAGCCAATCTACCAGGAAATTGCATTGTGTGTACCAGGCCTTAGGTGAGTTTCAAACTTTTTAGGGTGGCTTTAGTTAAGTGACCAGACGTCCCGGATTGCCCGGGACGCGTCCCGGATTCGGGGTCCGCTGTCCTAGGGCAGCATGAGGTCTCGGGAAACGTCCCGCTTTCAGCAGCGGGACGTCCCGGCCTCGGGACTCTGGCCACTCTATCCTCATGAACTGGCAGCGGCGTCTATAGACGCCGTGCCAGTTCATTGCCCGCAGCCCCGCTCCAGCCTCCTTAGTCTTCCGGTGTTCCGACACCGGCAGGCGAGCAGGGCTACGGCAAGATGGCTGCCGAAGCCCTGTACTGGAGACTATTTGTGTCTCCAGTACAGGGCTTCGGACGCCATCTTGCCGTAGCCCTGTCAGCGCGGGAGACAGCAGGAGGAAGGTGGTCCCGGAGCAGCGCGCCAGAGGCCGGAGACTTCTGCCAGGTGAGTAAATGCTTTCTTTTCCAGGTGAAATTTGCTCCCATTACGTTTCTTTTGTGGTGAAATGTTTGCCCGCATTGCGTTTCTTTTGTGGTGAAATGTTTGCCCGCATTGCGTTTCTTTTCTGGTGAAATGTTTGCCCGCATTGCGTTTCTTTTCTGGTGAAATGTTTGCCCGCGTTGCGCTTTTTTTCTGGTGAAATGTATGCCCGCATTGCCTTTCTTTTCTGGTGAAATGTTTGCCCGCATAGCGTTTCTTTTCTGGGGAAATGTTTGCCCGCATTGCGTTTCTTTTCTGGGGAAATGTTTGCCCGCATTGCGTTTCTTTTGTGGTGAAATGTTTGCCCGCATTGCGTTTCTTTTGTGGTGAAATGTTTGCCCGCATTGCATTTTTTTTCTGGCGAAATGTTTGCCCGCATTACGTTTCTTTTCTGGGGAAATGTTTGCCCGCATTGCGTTTCTTTTCTGGGGAAATGTTTGTCCGCATTGCGTTTCTTTTCTGGGGAAATGTTTGCCCACATTGCGTTAATTTTCTGGTGAAATGTTTGCCCGCATTGCGTTTCTTTTCTGGGGAAATTTTTGCCCACATTGCGTTTATTTTCTGGGGAAATGTTTGCCCGCATTGCGTTTATTTTGTACTGATATGTTTGCCCGCATTGCGTTTATTTTGTACGGACATGTTGCCCGCATTGCGTTTATTTTATACTGACATGTTGCCCGCATTGCGTTTATTTTGTGCTGACATGTTGCCCATTGCGTTTATTTTCTGGTGTCCGGGGTAACTGTTACTGCATTTATTATTTAATGGTCATAGATGGCTATGTTTGCTGCTTTGTGGTTACGGTATACTATTAGCATCACACAGTTTCTGCACACCCATGATGCAAAGTCTCGTTTATCCACATCATGGCGTAAACACTGCTTTCTTATGCCTCGCTGTTACATCATTATGTTAGCTCCGCCCATACAATGTCATGGCCACGCCCATTTTTTTGCCACGACACGCCCCCCGGTCTTCATCGCTGCGCGCGCCACCCACCCCCCTCCCCGCGCCCCCACTCCCTGTCCCAGGTTGGACCCACAAAAATCTGGTCACTCTACTTTAGTATTGCTTTAAAGGGACAGAGAGGGCCCCCAAAGACATTGAACAGTCTGTAGATGGTCAGCTGCAGGTAGTCTTGCCCCCCCCCCCCCCACAAGTACAAGAGAATAAAAAAAATCTGTAAAACAAACCCCCCCCCCCCCCAAAAAAAAAAACCAAAAAAAAAAACACTTCCTTGAAGGGATAAAGGGAACCTAAACTAAGAAGGATATGGATTTTTCCTTTTAAAATAATACCAGTCTGACTCTCCTGCTGATCCTGTGTCTCTAATACTTTTAGCCACAGCCCCTCAACAAGCATGCAGTTCAGGTGCTCTGACTGAAGTCAGACTGGATTAGCTGCATGCTTGTTTCAGGTGTGTGATTCCTCCACTACTGCAGACAAAGAGATCAGCAGGACTAACAGGCAACTGGTATAGTTTAAGGCTGCTTTCTCACCAAGACGTTGCGTTTAGGGGACGTTATAGGTCGCATAACGTTCCCCTAACGCAACGCCTGGTGGTGGTGGAGGAGGACGCTACCAAGAGCAGCGTTAAAAGCAGCTCTTGGTGCGCCTGTTCTGTCGGATAAGATGCGGAGACCACGTGAGCGGAGCTCTCCGCATCACGTGGTCCCGCCAGCCAATCAGCGGCCGCTCCTGGAAGTAAACACTGCAAGTGCAATAAGTAATAAGTAGCCATGTGCCTGGCTACGTAGCGGACTCTCCCCGCCTCCTCTCCGCCCATGAAATAAAAAAAAATCACCCATACTGAGCATGTGCAAACAGTCTAACGCGGCTTAAGCCGCTACAACGCACAGTATGCTGCACTTCAAAAGAACGTGCATCGTTACTTTGTAACGCAACGTGGGCACTGTGAACAGCCCATTGATTTTTCATTGCTGTGCGGTGGGCTGCGTTACAGGCTGCTCTAACGTGCGCCTGTAACGTCTCACTGTGAAAGCAGCCTACAAGGAAACAGCCATATCCCTCTCAAGTTAAAGGATACCACAACTGACATGTGGCATAATGAGATAGACATGGGTATGTACAGTGCCTAGCACACAAATAACTATGCTGTGTTCCTTTTTTTCTTTCTCTGCCTGAAAGAGGTAAATATCAGGTATGTAAGTGGCTGACTCAGTCCTGACTCAGACAGGAAGTGACTACAGTGTGACCCTCACTGATAAGAATTTCCCCCTTTTTATCTCTTTCTTGCTCTCAGAAGCCATTTTCTTCTAGGAAAGTGTTTTATAGTTAGAATTTCTTATCAGTGAAGGTCACACTGTAGTCACTTCCTGTCTGCGTCAGGACTGAGTCAGCCACTTACATACCTGATATTTACCTCTTTCAGGCAGAGAAAGAAAAAAAGGAACACAGCATAGTTATTTGTGTGCTAGGCACTGTACATACCCATGTCTATCTCATTATGCCACATGTCAGTTGTGGTATCCTTTAAGGGGCCCTTTTACATTGTGTTAACATTCCAAATCAGGGATATTTCCACAGAAAAAACCTTGCATGGATTTTTTATCTGAATTACAGCCATAAGCCACGTGAATATGTATATTTTATGCTGCAATGTGCTCAGTGAAAGTACTGGAAAGAGCCAATCGCACTCTTCTGGCATACCACCCTTAATCAAAGAAAAGGGGGTGAGGTGTGCAGGACTTGTCTCTGGATACCACAGAGATTAGTAGTTATAGATCAAAGTGGAAGTCCGCACTGCCTCTTAGGGTAAATCTTGTTTTATTAATATCAAAAAAACAAACACATTAAAGAGACACTGAAGCGAAAAAAAAATGATGATATTATGATTTGTATGTGTAGTACAGCTAAGAAATAAAACATTAAAATCAGATACATCAGTGGTAATTGTTTCCAGTGCAGGAAGAGCTAAGAAACTCCAGTTGTTATCTCTATGCAAAAAAGCCATTAATCTCTACGACTAAGTTAGTCATGGAGAGGGCTGTTATCTTACTTTTATTATCTCAACTGTAAGTGAACTGTTTTCTTTTTATCTGCTAGAGGCAGGGCCGGATCATCCACCAGGCACTACAAGCATCAGCTTAGGGCCCGTTGAAGGTCTAAAGGGCCCTGTGTGAGCCTGCTCCATCCATAATATTTTTGCTGTGCTGTTCGCCTTCCCCGCTGCCTCCCCATTGCAGCCTCAGACCAGGCTACCCGCTGTCCCAGCTGCCTTCCTATCAGAAGCGTCATTGGCCGTATGCAGTGTGCAGGGGACAAACCACTTTTACCAGCGGGGAGGGGGTTTGCAACAAACTGCTAGTTGTAAAATTAAATAGACTCTTAGATCAGGCTGGAGCCTGATCTACATTTTCCATTCCTTCCTGCTCGGCATTTACAGCTCCAGCTCTGCGGACTGAGAACTGCAGTCCTGGAATGTCAGTACGTCCAGCTCCCCCCTCCCCCGGGAAAGTGAAGACGCTAGGAAGAGAAGAGGAGAGATACACACAGACACGTGCAGGGGAGACAGCGTGACAAAGTGCTATGAGCTGGAGAGGTGCTGCTGTATGTATGTGTGCATGTGTATGGATCTGTGTATGAATGGTGGCTGCTTGTGTGTATGCATTGTGTGCTGTGAGTTGGAGGTGCTGCTGCATGTATGCAATGTGTGCATATGTCTGGATCTGTGTATAGATCACTGCTTATGCATTGTGTGCTGTATGTGTGGGGTATCTGTGCACAGTATAAATGTATGGTGTGTGTGTCTGTGTGTAAATGTATGTACATATATTATGTACTTATATAGAAAATGTTCCTCCTCCCGTGTGTCCAATGTTGCACCCCTCTTTCACTCCCCCTTTAATATTAAAGTGTGGTTGATATAATCACAGAAGTGGCCCCCCCTTTATCCACTCCTCCCTCCCCATCCCATAGTCGCACATGGTTTTGTTCAGTCTGGTGTGCTGGGGCACTGTCCGCGGCATGTGCACAGGGTGATTCAGGTACTGACCCTCGGCGGACCCCAAATTACTTCTTCCTCCAAGTTGCTATGACTTGGAGGGGGAATCATATTTAGCGGCAGCAGGGTAAGCCATCATTCGGCTCACCCTGTGCCCAACTCACCGCCGTAGATAGTGAACTAGCTGCAATGTATGCTGATCTTTGTTACCTTAATTATATACAGTATACGCTGTTACACTGTGCCTGTACTGATAGTAATCTAGCTGCAATGTGTGCTGATCGCTAATACCTCTAATGTGTACAGTATCAGCTGTGACTATGTGCCTGCACTGATAGTAAACTAGCTGCAATGTGTGATGATCTCAGCTACCTCCAGTATGTACAGTATAAGGTGTTACTCTGTGACTGTACTGATAGTAAACTAGCTGCAGTGTGTGCTGATCTCTGCTACCTCCAGTATGTACAGTATAAGGTGTTACTCTGTGACTGTACTGATAGTAAACTAGCTGCAGTGTGTGCTGATCTCTGCTACCTCCAGTATGTACAGTATAAGCTGTTACTCTGTGACTGTACTGATAGTAAACTAGCTGCAGTGTGTGATGATCTCTGCTACCTCCAGAATGTACAGTATAAGCTGGTACTCTGGGCCTGTACTGATAGTAATCTAGCTGCAGCATGTGCTGATCTCTGCTACCCCCAGTATGTACAATATAAGACAAAACACAGAACATTTATATCATGCTTTTCTCCTGGCAGACTCAGGTTTTTTTTTTTTTATATTACCAATATTACCAATTCCCATTGACTTTAAAGTCTATTAAAAACTGATTAAACTGCAGCATTTGATGTTTGATGTAGCGCAGCACTTTGGTCATAGACCTACCACTGCTTTTGTCCCGCCTCCTATTGACCTAGATTTTCCATCCCATCTGATCAACTCTTTCATTCCTTTTTTTTTTGGTTAAAATTCATCGAAATGTGATCAATCGGAAATTTTAAGGGGATCAATTCCTGCAAGCAATCAAATTGAAAAATAGATGTGTGTATGGGCACACAGAACTCGAATGTATTATTGGTTTTCATTATTATAGATCTATTTGCACACAATAAATGTATGCATTTGGGCTGGGGCAGCCATGACAGGAAGGCTGTGGAAAGCCTCTAGGCTGTGTTTCCGCCACAGGCCAAAACGTCCAGTCCTCCCCTGCACACTTCAGAGTGCTCACTCACACTGACCTCATTGGCCCCCCTCCCTCCCTCCTCCGGAACGCACCTCAGGCATGCTCAGTGAGAGAGCGCAGGCGCCATTGACAGTAGTGAGTACAGGAGGCAGGCAACTGTTGACTAATGAGTTAATTGCCAAGGAGTATGAGCTAGATAGGTGTGTGTGTGTGTATGTATGTATGTATATATATATATATATATATATATATATATATATATATATATATATATATAATACATACATACATATACAGGCTCATGCGTATATTTACAGACCTGGGACAATAATCCAAACATTTATATAGCGCTTTTCTCCTGTCAGACTCAAAGCGCTCAAGAGCTGCTGCCACTGGGACACGCTCAGGAGGCCACCCTGCAGTGTTAGGGAGTCTTGCCTTGAACTCCTTACTGAATAGGTATTGACCATAGCCAGGATTTGAACCCTGGTCTCCCATATCAAAGGCAGAGCCCTTAACCAGTACTCTATTCAGCCACAATGGGTGGTAGAAGTAATGGGTGCAAAATGTCAAAGGTACCCTCAGTTCTATTATGACATTATGAAGGAAGGGGGGGTGAAGATGGGGTCGAGAGAGGGGGGGCCCAAATCTGCTACTTTGCTTAGGGCCCCATTTGGCCTTAATCCGGCTCTGGCTAGAGGAGAAGTCATTACTTCACAGACTGCTCTGAAAGACTCATTTTGAAAGCTTAGTGTTGTGTAATCTGCACATAATATAGAATGATGCAATCTATATATATAATTCAGTAAGTGCCTCAACCGTCCAGCAAGAAGAAGAAGTACTTTGCATGAGAAAATTTATGCGTGCTCAAAGACCAAGTTTGAGGCCTCCTTTCCACGGACTGTTGAGCTGTGTGCTCAGCAAGCAGTTACCAGGCACAGGTAAGAAGTTATCAGGCAGCAACAAGCAGTTATCAGGCAGCAACAAGCAGTTACTAGGCAGCAGTGAGCAGTTACCAGGCAGCAGTGAGCAGTTACCAGGCAGCAGTGAGCAGTTACTAGGCAGCAGTGAGCAGTTGAGAGAGTTTGAGAGGCATTTCACTGCCTATCAACAGTCCGTGGAAAGGAGGCCTAACCCTAGCAAGTCTGGGTTTGCAAATCTGGCCTAATTGCCTATTCATAATTGAATAAGGGCCTCAACCTTCCAGCAAGAAGAAGTACTTTGCATGAGAAAATGTATGCGTGCTCAAAGACCAAGTTTGATGCCTCCTTTCCACGGACTGTTGAGCTGTGTGCTCAGCAAGCAGTTACCAGGCACAATTAAGAAGTTATCAGGCAGCAACAAGCAGTTATCAGGCAGCAACAAGCAGTTACTAGGCAGCAGTGAGCAGTTGAGAGAGTTTGAGAGGCATTTCACTGCCTATCAACAGTCTGTGGAAAGGAGGCTTAACCCTAGCAAGTCTGGCTTTGCAAATCTGGCCTAATTGACTATTCATGAGGCAATGCTCATGCAAATATGCATTTGCTTTCGCATGTCAAACTATGCAGGGTCAAAAAACCAATACTGCAAAGCGGTTGTGGAGCAGTGCTTTTCAGCACTGCTAGATTTGGGCGCAGCGAGTGCCGCCATAGACTGTAATGGGAATCAGTCTATAGTGGCGCTCAGTGAGTAACGTCGGCGCCGTCAGAAGACGGAGCCGAAGTTGCTTAAAAAACACAATAATTCGACCTCCAGCAATCGCTGGAAACCGAATTATATCATTCCCCCACTATCCATGGCGGCCTGGAGGGGGAATAGTAGTAATTATATAATAGAGATAGGCTATCATTCATAAAGCATTTCCGCATGCGGAAATGCTAAAAACAGCTGACTTTACCGACCACTCGGCAAAGTCAGCATTCATAAAGGCTCTTTCCGCATGAAAAAATGACACTAACGAGCAGAGTGATAAATCACCGCCTTGTGCGGTGATTATCGGAACAAATGTAGCAAAATGTTCATTCATGAAGAACACCGCAAGCGGTGTCAGGTCGGGAAGTCCCGCTCCCTCTGATGTGGCGATACCAATGCAAGTGAATGGAGACACACAGACCTCCCAGGCAGCTGCAGCAGAGCGGAACACGGAGAAATGTATCAACTCTGCAGCTTCCGTGTCTCCACCTGCCTACCGCCTGCCTATCGCCAGCCTAGTTCGGGGAATCTCCGCAGTGCTACCGCACATGGATACTTTTCTGTGAATGCCCACCCAGAAGTCTAAAATACCGCCAGCGGTGTTTTCCCGCACTGATTCCCCTTACCGACAGCCTCTTTATGAATGATAGCCTAAGTGTCTCAACCTTCAAACAAGAAGAAGAAGTAGCGCCCTGCCCCCAGGGCCGGTCCAAGCAAGAAGAAGGGGCTGGTCCAAGCAAGAAGAAGGGGCTGGTCCAAGCAAGAAGTAGTGTCATATCAAACCAAGGGCAAAGAGGGATAATTTGCATATTCAGTAGCAGTGCATTGTGGGTATCCACAAATGTTCACTTATAGCTGAATTATTGCAGATTTGCTTCTGTTTTAAGAAGGAAAATTACACCAAGCTTTGCTTTTTTTAGTAGGAGGGCTTTTTGGTCTCTTTTATCATCCTATACATTCTTAGTAGTTTGGGTCACCCTGAGCTGCTTGGTTACTCTGTTGTACTGGTCCAAGCCCTATCTCATACAGCCGTATCAATCCCTGCCATGTACTGATGAGGGCCAAAAGTCTGAAACAGGCTGTCTACATGTGGGTTTGATACGACTGTGTAAAATTTAAAGCTATATGCTTGCAATACACCAGTGGCTCTGGATGCTTGCTTGGCTTACCAAGCAATGTACTAATGAGGACCAAAAGTCTGAAACAGGCTGTCACATGTGGGTTTGATATGACTGTGTAAAACTTAAAGCTATAGGCTTGCTTGACTTATCAAGGGTGAAAAGGAATTATTTGCATATTTAGTAGCAGTGCATTGTGGGTAACCACAAATGTTCACTTATAGCTGAATTATTGCACATTTCCTTCTGTTTTAGGAAGGCAAATTACATCAAGCTTTGCTTTTTTTAGTAGGAGGTCTTTTTGGTCCCTTTTATCCCCCTATACATTCCGAGTGGTTTGGGTCACCCTGAGCTGCTTGGTTACTCTGTTGTACTGGTCCAAGCCCTATCTTATACAGCCGTATCAATCCCTGCCATGTACTGATGAGGACCAAAAGTCTGAAACAGGCTGTCTACATGTGGGTTTGATATGACTGTGTAAAATTTAAAGCTATATGCTTGCTATACACCAGCGGCTCTGGATGCTTGCTTGGCTTACCAAGGGGGAAAAGGGGTAATTTGCATATTTAGTAGCAGTGCATTGTGGGTAACCACAAATGTTCACTTAAAGCTGAATTATTGCAGATTTCCTTCTGTTTTAAAAAGGCAAATTACACCAATACAGTGTGCGGCATTGCAGGAAGTGACGACAGTGGAACGCATGATGGAACACGGAAGAGGTGAGTCATCCCCGCCCGCTGCCTCTTACTAATAGTGGCGGCTGCTACTGTGCTTAAGCAGGAGGGGGAGTGCACATGAGGGACCCAGGTGAGGGGGGGGGGGGGAGTGCACATGAGGGACCCAGGTGAGGGGGGGGGGGGGGAGTGCACATGAGGGACCCAGGTGAGGGGGGGGGGGGGAGTGCACATGGGGGACCCAGGTGAGGGGGGGGGGAGTGCACATGGGGGACCCAGGTGAGGGGGGGGTTCCTGCTGAGCTTAGGCTGGAGGTAGAGCACACATGGGGGACCCAGTTGAGGGGGGGTCCAACCCCCCCCTCCCTGCCGCTGTGCCCAATACCCCCTTCCTGCCCTCTACCCTTTTATGCGGCGTATGATACGCCGCGGGTCGGCTAGTGTTAGAATAAACACTATATACCTGAAAATAAAAGTATGAAAATATTTTCTTTGCTGCTAATCTTCTAGTAATTATTCATAGTACACAACCAATTCACTATATCATATTTTTTTTTCGCTTCAGTGTCTCTTTAAAAAGAACCAATAGGCAAGACAGTCCGCTGTTTTGGGCTCCTGCCCTTCTTCATGTTGCCAGGTTCTGAGTACATGTTCAAACACAACACATATATATACACCAGAGTAACCAATCAAATCAAGTGTTCAAAAGAGAGGACCTGATGGGGAACTACTCATTTAAATACAAAACTCCTCCTCTCCATATATCTCTATGGGGGACTAGTATCTATTAACAACACATTAAGTATATAAGTAATAGACTTCAATCTTACTCAAAATTAATCACATATACCTGTATTCAGTACCCCCATACATCATAGTGTTCATCTGGCTATAGATCGCATCTCTTCATCCAGGCGACATATCGCTGGCTTGTAAACAAACAAACCCCCGTGGTCACTACCCAATCTGAATGCTGTGCATGTCCGCGTCATAGTCGGAAATACGCCCATATCACGCTATCACTCCAGACCAACCAATCAGGAGAAAGAGCGTCAAACGACGCATATGACGCCGCCTGACGTCCGCGTACAGAAACATGCCGACCAATAGAATAGCGCGTAGCCCGCCGGCCAATCATATGGCACCAACACGGCTATGCGAGCGCGTGGAAACCGCCGATCGAATGCCCAACAGTGAGGACACAAAAACTCAACAGAGCAATGCCGCATACAACGCGGCCTAACGTCCGCATACAAAAGTATGTCGGTCAATGGGACCCCGCGTAACTCGCCGGCCAATCATATAATGTTAATGCGGCTATATAAACGCACAAAAACCGCAGATCGAACGCCAAATAGCAAAGATGCAGAAACTCCCCAAGGCAAAGTGCCACCATGCCAAAGGGGAGAATACGCATCAAAAAAACACATATTCCAGACTAGACATAGTCCAAAATGACAGATGCGATAACTTCTCACCAGAAAAACACTCATTCATTTTGATTGTAAAAAGCAGACAGATCGCAATGCTATTTTACATTTTAGCAGCTTTCATCCTAGACATATGGTTAGTAACATCCCGGGAGGACAGTTTCAAAGGATAAATAGAATTGTCAGTGAGAAGGACAATCAGGATACAAGACTTGCGGAGATGGTGGGGAGGTTTAGACAGAGGGGTTATCCTGATAGAGTACTTAATGAACAACTACAGAAACAACATAGGACTAATGAAAAGTCTAAAAACCCTAAAAAGGACAGAGTTATGTTGGTATCCACCTATAACACTGTCAGTCATCAAGTTGAAAGGTGCATTAAACGTAATTGGAACATTTTGGGTGACTCACTGCCATACATACCTGAATTTAAACGGCCACCTATGTTTTGTTATAAGAGACCCCCTTCCCTTCGCAGCAAACTGGTACACTCAGACGTTGCTAATCAAGCCATATATAGGGGACGTTGTGGCACTTTTCCATGCCTTAATTGCCACATTTGTAATAGTCTTATCCGGGGTGACACTTTTTCACATCCTACCAGTGGAAAGAAGTATAAAATACATGGCAGATATTCGTGCGATTCCAGTTGGGTTGTCTATTTACTTAAATGTCCTTGTGGCAAATGTTACGTTGGTCAAACGACCCAAAGACTCAAAGACAGACTGGCATCGCACAAATCTGCCATACGTAATCATAACAGGGACCAAGCAGTATCAGCACACTTTACTCTTTTTAGACATAATGTAAGTCAACTAAAAGTATGTATCATTGGTAGTGTTCCCCTGGATAAAAAAGGAGGCGATAGGTTGTCCAAACTTTTAAAAATGGAATCGAGGTGGATTAGGGAATTAGATACGATTAATTCTGGATTAAATAGGGACTATGACTTATGCCTGGATTGGTAGTTGGTTTGCTAATACTGTATATATGTTTATTTAAAGAGTTCACGTAGGGGTCTTAGTTATATTAATTTTTTAAATTTTAGAGTATTACAATCAAAATGAATGAGTGTTTTTCTGGTGATAAGTTATCGCATCTGTCATTTTGGACTATGTCTAGTCTGGAATATGTGTTTTTTTGATGCGTATTCTCCCCTTTGGCATGGTGGCACTTTGCCTTGGGGAGTCTCTGCATCTTTGCTATTTGGCGTTCGATCGGCAGTTTTTGCGCGTTTATATAGCCGCATTAACATTATATGATTGGCCGGCGAGTTACGCGGGATCCCATTGACCGACATACTTTTGTATGCGGACGTTAGGCCGCGTTGTATGCGGCATTGCTCTGTTGAGTTTTTGTGTCCTCACTGTTGGGCATTCGATCGGCGGTTTCCACGCGCTCGCATAGCCGTGTTGGTGCCATATGATTGGCCGGCGGGCTACGCGCTATTCTATTGGTCGGCATGTTTCTGTACGCGGACGTCAGGCCGCGTTATATGCGCTCTTTCTCCTGATTGGTTGGTCTGGAGTGATAGCGTGATATGGGCGTATTTCCGACTATGACGCGGACATGCACAGCATTCGGATTGGGTAGTGACCACGGGGGTTTGTTTGTTTACAAGCCAGCGATATGTCGCCTGGATGAAGAGATGCGATCTACAGCCAGATGAACACTATGATGTATGGGGGTACTGAATACAGGTATATGTGATTAATTTTGAGTAAGATTGAAGTCTATTACTTATATACTTAATGTGTTGTTAATAGATACTAGTCCCCCATAGAGATATATGGAGAGGAGGAGTTTTGTATTTAAATGAGTAGTTCCCCATCAGGTCCTCTCTTTTGAACACTTGATTTGATTGGTTACTCTGATGTATATATATGTGTTGTGTTTGAACATGTACTCAGAACCTGGCAACATGAAGAAGGGCAGGAGCCCGAAACAGCGGACTGTCTTGCCTATTGGTTCTTTTTAATGTGTTTGTTTTTTTGATATTAATAAAACAAGATTTACCCTAAGAGGCAGTGCGGACTTCCACTTTGATCTATAACTACTAATCTCAGTGAAAGTACTGCAAACGTCTATGTCATCCTGATTCTAGAATACAGAGGAGTCCCCTTTGTTCTAGTCATGGAATGGATTCGCCCGCATTTAGCTGCAGATTACAGGAACTGTAGAGAGGTGTATATTCTAGTCGTGTTTTCTTCTGACTCACAACTCTCCCAGTTTCCACATTCCGCTCACACTCTGACTACCGGCCACTTCTGCTCACAGTTTCACTAACATCACTTCATGCACAAGACTCAACAAAGTCAGACATTTGTAGTTGAGGCGACTGATCAACAGAAAACAAAGCTTACATACATGTGTAGATTCAGAATGATCAGCCAGGCTTGAGAACAACCATTTCTTCAACTAACGTCATAGCTCCCAACTGTCCCTCTGTCGGAGGGACAGTTCTTCTTTGGGAACTTAATCCCTCTGTCCCTCTGTCTTCCTCATCTGTCCCTCTTTCAGGACTGATGCACAGATCTACGTAAATATATGTATTTTATCTCCTGAAAAAGGTGTTTAATAAACTCTAAACTCTGTAGCAACTTTATTTAAAGTGGTTACTCAGTTGCTCAGGTTTACTTTAAGCAGCAGGGACAGCCACACTATCCTAGGGAAAATAACTCATATATAAGTAGATAAATACTTGTTCTACTTATATACTATATGTATTGTACTGTCCACATTTTGATTTCAGTGAATTTTATATAGTAAATAAAGAGAAAACTATTCCAGGCATTTTCCATCTTTACTGCCTCTAACTGAAGCCAATCCTGGTGCCATTTCTTCCCTGAGGCCAGAAACCCAATAAGAGCGATTTTCTGAGCGCTTTGCGATTTGCAAACTCTTGCTAATGTAATGCTATGTGTGTGATCCCACTTGAGCGATGGGATTTAATAGACATCACCCATAGCATTGCATTAGCAAGAGCTTTTTCATATATCACTAGCGATTAGAAATCGCTCCTAGTGGGTTTCTGGCCTTACTCTTTTTTTTTTCCTCCTGCCTGAAATGGTGTATGCATTGCCAGACCTCTACCCACTGATCTATGTACTAGAAAGTGCACTGTCATATCTAGCTTGCTTTGTAAACATGTGAGCACAGGATAAATCATATTTCAGCAACTTCTGCAGAGGGTTAGGTGTATTTCTCTTCTCAGCCACCTGTCACACTGAACTGCCCTCAGCCAATCAATGAGGAGCAGGAATGTGGGAAGGGAGATAACAAGTTTCCCTCTCCCCGGCAATGTACCAGAATAGAGCCAGGCTGACTGAGATAATATTCATTACAGCAGGCATATTTATGATTAAATTTGAAATGCTTACAATGCAGGGTCTGGTTGTAGACTACAAAATAAACACAGCAGTGGGTAAATAAAATTTGATTTTATGCCTGACAATCCCGCTTGAAGGCTGGACTTATAAATGTTTATCATTTCAAAGGGATGTGCAACAGGTCTGAGCTAACCATGTCATTTATAAACAACTGGAAGGGGAAGTGGAAGAGGAATTGGGATCACGTCAATTCTCACATACACAAATTCTTTACAGAAACACAACTGATATTGCAGTCAATACCTTCAATTAGCTAAGAAGATATATATGTTTTGCTACAAACTTTACAGAACAGTATATCGCCATATTTTTAGCATATGTATCACATAAATGAGAATATCTGCAAACATAAATGGCATGAGAAAACTCATATTTGCCCAATGCATTGAAGTCAATGGTCTTATAAAAGTTTGCATTTTTGCAAAAAAAAAAAGTGTCTCTTGATAAAATCTATGATATTTTCGCAAATAAATCAGGTCATTATGCAAATTTCGATGTGAAAATGAATTTGGCCAAAATTCGATCTCATCCCGTACTCAATTCCAGGTCCGGGTTTTCGGCAAAGGCCACATAAGCAATGACACAGGACCATAATTACTCAAGATCGGTAAAGCTGCCATGTGCAGAGCGTATGTGCGCACAGACCAAAGACATGAGAATTGAAGATGTTGCCCGTAGTGAGGAGCACAGGTTTGACATAGATGTAATTTTGCATCGAATCAATTACCATACAAAATCATAATGCAAAATTTTGGGAAAAATCGTAATTAATTTCATTTGCAATTGTAATCATTTGTACTTTCATGTAATTTCGCATAATATTCGCGTAATTTTTTGCCAACTTTAGCGGTTAATAGCAAAGCCCGCCCATACATGCTATCATCACCAAAATTGCTACATATCTTATGGAAGAAGAATTTTTCAAAAAGACCTTGTAGCTTTTGAGAAAATCAATTTTAAAAATGTCAAGGAAAATGGATTATAAGAGTTCGCTTCGGAAGTCCTTTAAAAAGCATTTTACCTTTTCATTTTAAAAATCAATTTTCTCAAAAACTACAGTGTCTTTTTATTTTTTCATTTTTTTTTTACTTGCATCCACTATTATCCTTAAAGAGAGTCTGAAGCGAGAATAGATCTCGCTTCAGACCTCATAGATAGCAGGGGCATGTGTGCCCCTGCTAAAACGCCGCTATCCGGCGGCTTAACGGGGGTCCCTTACCCCCGAAATCCCCTCCGTAATGCGGGGGAGCGCTTCCTGGTTGGGGCAGGGCTAACCACCGCAGCCCTGCCCCATGCGCGTCTGTCAGACGCGTACCTCCGCCTCTTCCCCGCCCCTCTCAGTCTTCCTTCACTGAGAGGGGCGGGGGAGAGGCGGCGATGCGCGTCTGATAGACGCGCATGGAGGCAGGGCTGCAGCTGTTAGCCCTTGCCTCCAGGTAGAGCAAAATCTACGACCAAGTTGGTCGTAGATTTTGCGGGGGGTGGGTTGGGGGGTCAGGGACCCCCGTTTAGCCGCGGGATAGCGGCGTTTTAGCAGGGGCACACGTGCCCCTGCTATTTATAAGAGCTGAAGCGAGATTTTGTCTCGCTTCAGTGTCTCTTTAAAGTGAACCTCCAGACTAAAAATCTACTCAGCAGAACTGAAAAGGCTTGGTGTTTCTTTAACAGTTTCAAAGCATCAGAACTTTGTTTTTCTTACCAAAGCATCATTTTTAGCTGCATTTTTATCTAAGCCCGGGCTTTTTTTCCCTGATGCTGTGCAGAGCATGATGGGATTTCCTATGTTGTTATTCACTTGCCTAGCAACTGGGAGGGGCTCAGGACACAGGACAGTTGGAACTGTGTCTCTGCTCCCTGTCACCTCCTTTCAACCAAAGAGATGGCTGCCCTCATGAAATCACAAACATTTGCCTGTTCTTTTAAAACAGGGTGGGTAAGAGATTATATTACCTATCTATTTTAATTAACATAACTAATGTAACTTAATGACAGTATGTTTGTTTAGGCTGGAGTTCCTCTTTAACCAGGCCCGGCCCTAGACTTTTTGCCGCCTGAGGCAATTTTCAAACAAATCGCCGCCGCCCCCCCAAGCCGTGGGTGTGGGGGGCCGCCCGAGCTGGAGGGGATAGCGGGCAGGAAGGGGGTATTGGGCCTAGCGGCGGGGAGGGGGGTCGGAACCCCCCCTCCCTCGCCTGGGTCCCCCGTCCTCCGCTCCCCTCCAGCTTTACAAAGTTCCTTGCTGGCTGCAGCCATGTGTAAGAGGCAACGGGCGGGGATTACTCACCTCTTCCTCGTTCCAGGCCAGCGTGCGCTCCACTGACGTCACTTCCTGCGGCGTAGCAGGAAGTGACGTCAGTGGAGCGCACGCTGGCCTGGAACGAGGAAGAGGTGAGTAATTCCTGCCCGTTGCCTCTTACACATGGCTGCAGCCAGCAAGGAACTTTGTAAAGCTGGAGGGGAGCGGAGGACGGGGGACCCAGGCGAGGGAGGGGGGGGTCCGACCCCCCTCCCTGCCGCTAGGCCCAATACCCCCTTCCTGCCCGCTATCCCCTCCAGCTCGGGCGGCCCCCCACACACACGGACAGGTGGGTGCCGCCCCCCCAGAAGTGCCGCCTGAGGCAAAAGTTTCACCCCGCCTCATGGGCGGGCCGGCCCTGTCTTTAACATATGTAGCATGGTGACAATAGCTTGTATGGGGGCTTTGTTAATCACCTCTAAAGTCATTATGAAATTACGTGAACATTTTGTGAAATTACGAATGCTTACATGAAATCAATTGCATTTACAAATCGTAACTATGGGCGTGACTGCAAAAATACGTGCAATTTTGCAAAATCGTAATTAGCTGATTACGATCATCACTAGTTGCCCTTATTCTGTTTTGAGCATTTGTCCCAAGGAAAGCATGCTACCCTCCTTTTAATGTACACTCACCTAAAGGATTATTAGGAACAGGGCCGGCCTTAGGTTTCCCTGAGCGAAACCTGATTTTTGTGCCCCCCCCCCCCCCCCACCACCACCACCACCACCACCACCACCACCACCACCACCACCACCACCACCACCACCACATATACACACACGCACTAACGTATATACATACACAGGCCCATATGCAATTCCCCTTTTCTCCTGAGATATCTCCTAGGGACAGTGTTTCCCAACCTTTTTGACATTGTGACACATCACGCCAAATGCTCAGATCTCCGTGACACGTCACATATGTATAATAGAAAAAATACTATTAATACCCATGAATGGATGGAAAGAGTGCATTATCCTGAATACACTTAAAAATGAAGGCTAGAACCTTTCAGGAATATTAATAAAAACAATCAGTGGGACAGTTAGCCGCCTCCCCCCATTTAGAATGATAGCACAGCACTGACAATTTGCACCATGCGTTATAGCCGCAGTGCGCCCCCCCCCCTAAAACGCCCTCAGACTCAGTATAGGTAGGTAGCCAGGTATAGGTGCCCCCCCCCCGTATAGGACCCATGTGTAGGTGCCCTCAATATAGGTTGCCAAGCATAGGTGCCCCCAGTATAGGAAGTCAGTTGAAGGCCTCCATCCCCCCATAGGTAGCCAGGTGTAGGTGCCTCCAGTATAGGTAGCCAGGTGTTGGAACCCTCAGTAAAGGTAGCCAGCTATAGGTGCCCCCAGTATAGGAAATCAGGTGTAGGTGCCCTCAGTATAGGCAACCAGCTATAGGCGCCCCCTTGGAAGCTGGCACCCTGAGCGACCGCTCCGGTCGCTCATATCAAAGGCCGGCTATGATTAGGAACACCTGTTCAATTTCTCATTAATGCAATTATCTAATCAACCAATCACATGGCAGTTGCTTCAATGCATTTAGAGGTGTGGTCCTGGTCAAGACAATCTCCTGAACTCCAAACTGAATGTCAGGATGGGAAAGAAAGGTGATTTAAGCAATTTTGAGCGTGGCATGGTTGTTGGTGCCAGACGGGCCTGTCTGAGTATTTCACAATCTGCTCAGTTACTGGGATTTTCACGCAAAACCATTTCTAGGGTTTACAAAGAATGGTGTGAAAAGGGAAAAACATCCAGTATGTGGCAGTCCTGTGGGCAAAAATGCCTTGTTGATGCTAAAGGTCAGAGGAGAATGGGCCGACTGTTTCAAGCTGATAGTAGAGCAACGTTGACTGAAATAACCACTCAACCGAGGTATGCAGCAAAGCATTTGTGAAGCCACAACACGCACAACCTTGATGCGGATGGGTTACAACAGCAGAAAACCCCACCGGGTACCACTCATCTCCACTACAAATAGGAAAAAGAGGCTACAATTTGTACAAGCTCACCAAAATTGGACAGTTGAAGACTGGAAAAATGTTGCCTGGTCTGATGAGTCTCGATAGAGTCAGAATGTGTCATAAACAGAATGAGAACATGGATCCATCATGCCTTGTTACCACTGTGCAGGCTGGTGGTGGTGGTGTAATGGTGTGGCGGATGTTTTCATGGCACACTTTAGGCCCCTTAGTGCCAATTAGTGTTGGGCGAACAGTGTTCGCCACTGTTCGGGTTCTGCAGAACATCACCCTGTTCGGGTGATGTTCGAGTTCGGCCGAACACCTGACGGTGCTCGGCCAAACCGTTCGGCCATATGGCCGAACTAAGAGCGCATGGCCGAACGTTCCCCGAACGTTCGGCTAGCGCTGTGATTGGCCGAACGGGTCACGTGGTTCGGACCTGAACGCGCTCTGATTGGCCGAACTGTCACGTGGTTCGGGTAAATAAATACCCGAACCACGTCATATCTCCGCCATTTGTCTGTGGGTTTAGCTTTGGGTAGGCAGGCAGGGTAGTTCGCGCTCCAGCCACGCTAGCCAGGGTCCCCCCCAGTCATTGTGTGTCACTGCTGGGAACAGTAGTACACCGCTCGTTCAGCCACACTATATAGCATTCTGTGTACTGTTCTGTGTCTGCTGGGAACAGTGGTACACCGCTCGTTCAGCCACACTATATAGCATTCTGTGTACTGTTCTGTGTCTGCTGGGAACAGTGGTACACCGCTCGTTCAGCCACACTATATAGCATTCTGTGTACTGTTCTGTGTCTGCTGGGAACAGTAGTACACCGCTCGTTCAGCCACACTATATAGCATTCTGTGTACTGTTCTGTGTCTGCTGGGAACAGTAGTACACCGCTCGTTCAGCCACACTATATAGCATTCTGTGTACTGTTCTGTGTCTGCTGGGAACAGTAGTACACCGCTCGTTCAGCCACACTATATAGCATTCTGTGTACTGTTCTGTGTCTGCTGGGAATAGTGGTACACCGCTCGTTCAGCCACACTATATAGCATTCTGTGTACTGTTCTGTGTCTGCTGGGAACAGTAGTACACCGCTCGTTCAGCCACACTATATAGCATTCTGTGTACTGTTCTGTGTCTGCTGGGAACAGTAGTACACCGCTCGTTCAGCCACACTATATAGCATTCTGTGTACTGTTCTGTGTCTGCTGGGAACAGTAGTACACCGCTCGTTCAGCCACACTATATAGCATTCTGTGTACTGTTCTGTGTCTGCTGGGAACAGTAGTACACCGCTCGTTCAGCCACACTATATAGCATTCTGTGTACTGTTCTGTGTCTGCTGGGAATAGTGGTACACCGCTCGTTCAGCCACACTATATAGCATTCTGTGTACTGTTCTGTGTCTGCTGGGAACAGTAGTACACCGCTCGTTCAGCCACACTATATAGCATTCTGTGTACTGTTCTGTGTCTGCTGGGAACAGTAGTACACCGCTCGTTCAGCCACACTATATAGCATTCTGTGTACTGTTCTGTGTCTGCTGGGAATAGTGGTACACCGCTCGTTCAGCCACACTATATAGCATTCTGTGTACTGTTCTGTGTCTGCTGGGAACAGTGGTACACCGCTCGTTCAGCCACACTATATAGCATTCTGTGTACTGTTCTGTGTCTGCTGGGAACAGTGGTACACCGCTCGTTCAGCCACACTATATAGCATTCTGTGTACTGTTCTGTGTCTGCTGGGAACAGTAGTACACCGCTCGTTCAGCCACACTATATAGCATTCTGTGTACTGTTCTGTGTCTGCTGGGAACAGTAGTACACCGCTCGTTCAGCCACACTATATAGCATTCTGTGTACTGTTCTGTGTCTGCTGGGAACAGTAGTACACCGCTCGTTCAGCCACACTATATAGCATTCTGTGTACTGTTCTGTGTCTGCTGGGAATAGTGGTACACCGCTCGTTCAGCCACACTATATAGCATTCTGTGTACTGTTCTGTGTCTGCTGGGAATAGTGGTACACCGCTCGTTCAGCCACACTATATAGCATTCTGTGTACTGTTCTGTGTCTGCTGGGAATAGTGGTACACCGCTCGTTCGCCACTGTATAGCATTGTGCTCTGTGTCGCTGCTGGGAATAGTGGTACACCGCTCACCCGTCACTGTATAGCATTGTGCTCTGTGTCGCTGCTGGGAATAGTGGTACACCGCTCACCCGTCACTGTATAGCATTGTGCTCTGTGTCGCTGCTGGGAATAGTGGTACTGTATAGCATTTCTGTACTGCCACTGTACTGCTGCCAGTCAGCGTGTACTGTAAGGATAAGTGAAATGAGGAAGAAATCCGGTGAAAGAGGGAGGGGCAAGGGAAGAGGTGTTTCCCCTGACGGTTCACGTACAGGCCACAGGGGAGCACCCAAGAAAACCCACTCAATACCGCCCATGTTGTCCAGGACAACAACCCTCACAAATCCAAAAGAACAGGACCAGATAATTACTTGGATGACCTCTCAAGCGTCCAGCAGTGGGTTAAGCAGCACCAGCACATCACGCACGAGGTCCGAGTCCTCAGCCAGTTACAAGGAGCCAGTGGGCACAAAGCTGACACAACCGGCAGCGACACCACGCACACAACTGCCAGATAACCAGTCCGATGAATTACCTCAGGACACAATGGGGTATTCGCAGGAGCTATTCCCAGCCCAACAAACTTCCACCTTTCAAAGGTCAATGGAGGAACAGCCAGAAATGTTGTGCCTGGATTCACAACCGTTAACTGTGGGAAATGCACCGCGCACTGAAATACAAGGCGAGTCCGAAGAGGACTCGGAAACCCAAATCCCAGAGCAATTTGGGCAGGAGGGGTTGCAATTGCAGGAGGTCGGCCGACAAGATCTGGAAGACGACGTTGGAGTGTGCTGCGCAGAGGTTGTTGTGGGGAGCTCTACTCCACGGCGGTGGCCCACAATGACATATGACGAGTTTGAGGAGATGGAAGAGGAGGGTATGGACAATGTGGACAGAGACCCAGATTTTGTTTGTGAACGAGAACATCGCCGTCGTAGCAGCAGCACAGATGAGTCTGTTGAAGAACACACTGCTGCACGAGTTCGCCTTGTGCCACAAGGTAGGCGGCGCGCAATTTCAGGCACCACAAGCGTGGAAGTTCAAGTGAGAGGCAAAAGAGGAGCAAACAGAAATCGCCAGCAAGGAGGCAGGTGCTCCAAAGTCTGGGCTTTCTTTGAAGACTGCACTGAGGATGTTACCATGGCGATTTGCAAGGTGTGCAAGACCCGCCTGAGCAGGGGGAAAAATATTAACAACCTCTCCACCACCAGCATGAGCCGTCACATGCTATCCAAACATCCCACTCTTTGGGCAAACGCGTCAGGACAGGGTACCAGAAACAACACTGCCTCCCTTGGGTTCACCAGACTCACCACCAGACCCGCCTCAGCAGCAGCAGTAGCCCAGCCATTGCGTGGTTCACAACATTCACAAACATCAGACGACGCTGACACTGTCACTTTCCGGAGTAGTGCTCTTGAGGTCTCCCAGTGTTCATCAAACACAACAACCAACAGCCCTTCCGTGTGCAGCGCTACGGTTCAGTTGTCTGTGTCGGAGATGTTTGAGCGCAAGAGGAAATTGCCAGCAAATGACCCCCGGGCCGTGGCAGTAACAGCCAGCATAGCCAAGCTTCTGGCCTGCGAAATGCTGCCATATCGATTGGTGGAGACAAACAGCTTCAAGGGCATGATGTCAGTGGCCATCCCACGTTACGTGGTTCCCAGCCGCTACCACTTTGCGCGCTCTGCAGTGCCTGAGTTGCATGAGCACGTGGTCAGCAAAATAACCCGAAGCTTGAAGAATGCCGTTGCCTGCAAGGTTCACCTCACCACTGACACCTGGACGAGTGCGTTCGGCCAGGGTCGATACATCTCCCTTACCGCGCACTGGGTGAACCTTGTGGAGCCTGGCAGCGATTCCTCACCTGCTACGGCACGGGTGTTGCCCACGCCACAAACAGCTGCACCGCCGTCCCTCCCACTGGATAACAGCAGCACCTACCTCTCTGACTCCTTCTCCTCCAACGCATCTCAAAGCTGTACCTCATCCGGAAACGCTAACCCAGCAGCAGTAGGATCGTGGAAGCAGTGCAGCACAGCTGTTGGCATGCGTCAGCAAGCGTTGCTGAAGCTAATCTGCCTTGGGGATAAGCAGCACACAGGGGAGGAAATTTGGAGGGGAATAAAGGAACAGACGGATTTGTGGCTGGCACCGCTGGACCTGAAACCGGGCATGGTTGTGTGTGATAATGGGAGTAATCTCATTCGCGCTTTAAGGTTGGCTAAGCTGACACACATCCCTTGCCTGGCGCACGTGATGAACCTAGTAGTTCAGCGGTTCCTGAGGACATACCCAGGCGTGCCCGATCTGCTGTTGAAGGTGCGTCGAGTGTCCAAACATTGTAGAAATTCCAGTACTGCTTCGGGGGCACTCGCCAAGATGCAGGAGCGCTTCAATCTCCCCCACCATCGCTTGCTGTGTGATGTCCCTACGCGCTGGAATTCTACGCTGCACATGCTAGCCCGCTTTTGCGAGCAGAAGAGTGCAGTGGTCCAGTACATGACGGCGCAGTACCGAGGCGCATCCGGCCAGCTGCCAAGCTTCTGTGGATCCGATTGGGCCAACATGTTGGACCTCTGCCAAGTCCTCCAAAATTTTGAGCAATCCACGTTGCTTGTGAGCAGTGACAACTCTTCAGTCAGCATTACCATACCACTGCTGTGTTTACTGAAGAGGTCGATGTTAAAAATCAAGGAAACAGCTGTCATGATGCAACTGGGGGAATCTGAAGGAGAAAACGATCAGCGTGATGGTACCAACATCAGGCCATCCGCCTCAGGGAACGCTGGCCCCAGCAGCTATGACGAAGAAGAGGAGGAGGAACAGCTGGAGTTGGAGCAGGAATTTCATGCCACCACTGACGAGGGCCAGAGCGGTGCACGTTGGACTTCCACAATTCAACGCGAATGGTCAGCAGAAGCAGACCAGGAGGAAGGTGACGACTATGATGCATCACAACAACTATCACAACGCTCACAAGAGGATGATGAGGATTCTGGTAGGACTCTGGCACACATGGCTCAATTCATGCTAGACTGCATTGAACGTGACCCACGCATTGTGCGCATTCTGGACAACACCAATTACTGGGTTTATACCCTTCTGGATCCACGGTACAAACACAATGTTCCAAAACTGCTTGAAGAAAGAGTCAGACAGGTCAAAATGGAAGAATACCAGCAGGCCCTTGTGGAGACTTTAGAGAGGAGATTGACATCCTCCCCCTCCTCTAGCCAGTTGTACGCAGACAGACTGACTTCCGCAAACCCAGGACGACCAGGAGGGCAGCAAACAACGCAAGCCGCAGCTAGTACCCAAAAGGGAATGGTATCGGCAGTGTCCTTGGAGTGGGAAAATTTTCTGACACCCATGCAGCCGCAGCCCACTGAACAGCAAGCGTGCAGATCCACCTCCAACACCGATCGCCTGGAGAAGATGGTCAAGGACTACATGTCAGATGGCGTAGCTGTGTCGAACCATCCATCTGCACCCTTCAACTATTGGGTATCGAAGCTAGACACCTGGCACGAACTGGCAATGTACGCAATAGAGGTGCTGGCTTGCCCGGCAGCCAGCGTTATGTCGGAACGCTGTTTCAGTGCTGCCGGAGGCATCGTCACAGATCGGCGTATCCGCCTCTCTACAGAAAATGCAGACCGTCTGACTCAAATTAAAATGAATCAATCCTGGATTGGAAATGACTACGCAACACTCCAGGACCCCAACCAAGTAACATGACCAATGAACATCTGGGATGGTGTTGCGTTTCCGGGCCCTGTTTATTGAACCTCTCATCTGTATTACATTTATGACTGCATGGCGGCAAAAAGCATTGCTGCTATATCCGCACGCTTTTTGTCCACATGCAAGGCCTGGGTTGTTGTGTCTCACAAAGCGTGGCCTTCTCCTCCTGCGCCTGCTCCTGTTCCATCACGTCTGCTGCTGCTGGGTTAGCGTTGCCGCGTGGTCCCTGTTTATTGAACCACTTATCTTTATTACATTTATGACTGCATGGCGGTACAAAGCATGCTATCCGCACGCTTCTTGCCCTCATGCAAGGCCTGGGTTGTTGTGTCTCACAAAGCGTGGCCTTCTCCTCCTGCGCCTGCTCCTGTTCCATCACGTCTGCTGCTGCTGGGTTAGCGTTGCCGCGTGGTCCCTGTTTATTGAACCACTTATCTTTATTACATTTATGACTGCATGGCGGTACAAAGCATGCTATCCGCACGCTTCTTGCCCTCATGCAAGGCCTGGGTTGTTGTGTCTCACAAAGCGTGGCCTTCTCCTCCTGCGCCTCCTCCTGTTCCATCACGTCTGCTGCTGCTGGGTTAGCGTTGCCGCGTGGTCCCTGTTTATTGAACCACTTATCTTTATTACATTTATGACTGCATGGCGGTACAAAGCATGCTATCCGCACGCTTCTTGCCCTCATGCAAGGCCTGGGTTGTTGTGTCTCACAAAGCGTGGCCTTCTCCTCCTGCGCCTGCTCCTGTTCCATCACGTCTGCTGCTGCTGGGTTAGCGTTGCCGCGTGGTCCCTGTTTATTGAACCACTTATCTTTATTACATTTATGACTGCATGGCGGTACAAAGCATGCTATCCGCACGCTTCTTGCCCTCATGCAAGGCCTGGGTTGTTGTGTCTCACAAAGCGTGGCCTTCTCCTCCTGCGCCTCCTCCTGTTCCATCACGTCTGCTGCTGCTGGGTTAGCGTTGCCGCGTGGTCCCTGTTTATTGAACCACTTATCTTTATTACATTTATGACTGCATGGCGGTACAAAGCATGCTATCCGCACGCTTCTTGCCCTCATGCAAGGCCTGGGTTGTTGTGTCTCACAAAGCGTGGCCTTCTCCTCCTGCGCCTGCTCCTGTTCCATCACGTCTGCTGCTGCTGGGTTAGCGTTGCCGCGTGGTCCCTGTTTATTGAACCACTTATCTTTATTACATTTATGACTGCATGGCGGTACAAAGCCTGCTATCCGCACGCTTCTTGCCCTCATGCAAGGCCGGGGTTGTTGTGTCTCACAAAGCGTGGCCTTCTTCTCCTCCTGCGCCACCCTCCTCCTGTTCCATCACGTGTGCTGCTGCTGGGTTAGCGTTACCGGTCCCTTTTCCTGGAACCTCTTATATGTATTACATTTATGACTGCATGCCGACAAAAAACATGTTACCTGTGCAAAGAAAACAGACATTTCCCGCATTTAAAAGACAGTTTTCCCTTTGAAACTTTAAAATCGATTTTCTCAAAAACTATAAGCTCTTTTTGCTAATTTTTTTTTCCTCTTGTACCCACTCCCAAGGTGCACATACCCTGTAAATTTGGGGTATGTAGCATGCAAGGAGGCTTTACAAACCACAAAAGTTCGGGTCCCCATTGACTTCCATTATGTTCGGAGTTCGGGTCGAACACCCGAACATCGCGGCCATGTTCGGCCTGTTCGGCCCGAACCCGAACATCTAGATGTTCGCCCAACACTAGTGCCAATTGGACATTGTTTAATTGCCACGGGCTACCTGAGCATTGTTTCTCACTATGTCCATCCCTTCATGACCACCATGTACCCAACCTCTGATGGCTACTTCCAGGAGAAAATTTGCACCATGTCACAAAGCTCAAATCATTTCAAATTGGTTTCTTGAACATGACAATGAGTTCACTGTACTAAAATGGCCCCACAGTCAACCGATCTCAACCCAATAGAGCATCTTTGGGATGTGATGGAACGGGAGCTTCATGCCCTGGATGTGCATCCCACAAATCTCCATCAACTGCAAGATGCTATCCTATCAATATGGGCCAACACTTCTAAAGAATGCTTTCAGCACCTTGTTGAATCAATGCCAGGTAGAATTAAGGCGGTTCTGAAGGTGAAAGGTGGGTCAAACACCGTATTAGTATGGTGTTCCTAATAATCCATAGGTAAATGTATTTTACTATAATTTGGGTACCTCTTGGTAACCTTTAAGGTATAGTGTGGTACTTCTAGTTCATCATGGTAGCAATATCTCTCCGTAAGGTCCAAATTCCTCATTTGCTACCAAGAAGAGTCTTCAGAGAGTGGGAGAGGGGGCTCTCGAAGAGTTAACCAATCCCTGAACTCACCCCAGTGATGGCTGCTGACTGCAACCCGAAATACTTGAATGTATCACCTACTCCTACTTTTATGTTCTTTGTCTGATGTAGTACATTAGGATAGGTATTCATGGTATCTTGCTTTTTAATTTTATACTGTGTCTCAGAGGGGCTCAAAACCAACTATTATTATAGCACCTTTGTAAGTGTACTGCTGAGGGACAGTAAGTAACCTGGATTGTAAGTGATCTGAACCACTTTTTTTACAATGTTCACATTACACTCTTCCAATGTATTGTCCAATAACCTTTTCGTTACTTATCACACCAAAGTAATCTACTGTATATATTTTTTTTTTTGCCACAAATTAGACTTTCTAAGATTTATTTTATTTTTGTATGCATTTTAAGGAGAACTAGCCGACCCGCGGCGTACCATACGCCGCATAAGAGGGTAGAGGGCAGGAAGGGGGTATTGGGCACAGTGGCAGGGAGGGGGGGTTGGTTGGACCCCCCCTCAACTGGGTCCCCCATGTGTGCTCTACCTCCAGCTTAAGCTCAGCAGGAACCCCCCCCTCACCTGGGTCCCCCATGTGCACTCCCCCCCCCCCCTCACCTGGGTCCCTCATGTGCACTCCCCCTCCTGCTTAAGCACAGTAGCAGCCGCCACTATTAGTAAGAGGCAGCGGGCGGGGATGACTCACCTCTTCCGTTTTCCATCGTGCGTTCCACTGTCGTCACTTCCTGCAATGCCACACACTGTATTGGTGTAATTTGCCTTTTTAAAACAGAAGGAAATCTGCAATAATTCAGCTTTAAGTGAACATTTGTGGTTACCCACAATGCACTGCTACTAAATATGCAAATTACCCCTTTTCCCCCTTGGTAAGCCAAGCAAGCATCCAGAGCCGCTGGCGTATAGCAAGCATATAGCTTTAAATTTTACACAGTCATATCAAACCCACATGTAGACAGCCTGTTTCAGACTTTTGGTCCTCATCAGTACATGGCAGGGATTGATACGGCTGTATGAGATAGGGCTTGGACCAGTACAACAGAGTAACCAAGCAGCTCAGGGTGACCCAAACCACTCGGAATGTATAGGGGGATAAAAGGGACCAAAAAGACCTCCTACTAAAAAAAGCAAAGCTTGATGTAATTTGCCTTCCTAAAACAGAAGGAAATATGCAATAATTCAGCTATAAGTGAACATTTGTGGTTACCCACAATGCACTGCTACTAAATATGCAAATAATTCCTTTTCACCCTTGATAAGTCAAGCAAGCCTATAGCTTTAAGTTTTACACAGTCATATCAAACCCACATGTGACAGCCTGTTTCAGACTTTTGGTCCTCATTAGTACATTGCTTGGTAAGCCAAGCAAGCATCCAGAGCCGCTGGTGTATAGCAAGCATATAGCTTTAAATTTTACACAGTCATATCAAACCCACATGTAGACAGCCTGTTTCAGACTTTTGGTCCTCATCAGTACATGGCAGGGATTGATACAGCTGTTTGAGATAGGGCTTGGACCAGTACAACAGAGTAACCAAGCAGCTCAGGGTGACCCAAACTACTAAGAATGTATAGGATGATAAAAGAGACCAAAAAGCCCTCCTACTAAAAAAAGCAAAGCTTGGTGTAATTTTCCTTCTTAAAACAGAAGCAAATCTGCAATAATTCAGCTATAAGTGAACATTTGTGGATACCCACAATGCACTGCTACTGAATATGCAAATTATCCCTCTTTGCCCTTGGTTTGATATGACACTACTTCTTGCTTGGACCAGCCCCTTCTTCTTGCTTGGACCAGCCCCTTCTTCTTGCTTGGACCGGCCCTGGGGGCAGGGCGCTACTTCTTCTTCTTGTTTGAAGGTTGAGACACTTACTCTATTATATAATTACTACTATTCCCCCTCCAGGCCGCCATGGATAGTGGGGGAATGATATAATTTGGTTGCCAGCGATTGCTGGAGGTCGAATTATTGTGTTTTTTAAGCAACTTCGGCTCCGTCTTCTGACGGCGCCGACGTTACTCACTGAGCGCCGCTATAGACTGATTCCCATTGCAGTCTATGGCGGCACTCGCTGCGCCCAAATCTAGCAGTGCTGAAAAGCACTGCTCCACGACCGCTTTGCAGTATTGGTTTTTTGACCCTGCATAGTTTGACATGCGAAAGCAAATGCATATTTGCATGAGCATTGCCTCATGAATAGTCAATTAGGCCAGATTTGCAAAGCCAGACTTGCTAGGGTTAAGCCTCCTTTCCACAGACTGTTGATAGGCAGTGAAATGCCTCTCAAACTCTCTCAACTGCTCACTGCTGCCTAGTAACTGCTTGTTGCTGCCTGATAACTGCTTGTTGCTGCCTGATAACTTCTTAATTGTGCCTGGTAACTGCTTGCTGAGCACACAGCTCAACAGTCCGTGGAAAGGAGGCATCAAACTTGGTCTTTGAGCACGCATACATTTTCTCATGCAAAGTACTTCTTCTTGCTGGAAGGTTGAGGCCCTTATTCAATTATGAATAGGCAATTAGGCCAGATTTGCAAACCCAGACTTGCTAGGGTTAGGCCTCCTTTCCACGGACTGTTGATAGGCAGTGAAATGCCTCTCAAACTCTCTCAACTGCTCACTGCTGCCTAGTAACTGCTCACTGCTGCCTGGTAACTGCTCACTGCTGCCTGGTAACTGCTCACTGCTGCCTAGTAACTGCTTGTTGCTGCCTGATAACTGCTTGTTGCTGCCTGATAACTTCTTACCTGTGCCTGGTAACTGCTTGCTGAGCACACAGCTCAACAGTCCGTGGAAAGGAGGCCTCAAACTTGGTCTTTGAGCACGCATAAATTTTCTCATGCAAAGTACTTCTTCTTCTTGCTGGACGGTTGAGGCACTTACTGAATTATATATATAGATAAGAAGAAAAACATTGAAAAAAACATTAATTCCTTTGTTTTCAGCCATTAAACTTTTAAAATAAAACGTGCTATTGTAGATAAAACCCGCACATTTTCTTTGTCCCTTTGTCCCAATTATTACAACATTTAAATTATGTCCTTATACAATTTAGGCAATAATATTTTATTTGGAAATAAAGCTGTATTTTTTCTGTTTAGTGTTTTTTTTAATTCTATATCAATAATTGCAGTAACAGTAACAGTAAAATACCTTCATGACATACATATTAAAAAAAAAATCACTAAGGTAACTATTTATGTATTTTTTTAAATTGTCACTTTAAAAAAAGTGAAAGGGGTTAAAATGTATTTTTATATATAATAGTGTACATGGGTGTATTTCTACTTTTTGGCCAGAAGATGTCAACACACTTAAATCTTGTGTACTGTGAACAGTACACAGGACGTGTTGTGTATCTGTTTTTTTACTTTCACTTTGAGAAAGAACACTGACATCTCACTGAATGCCAGCTTTCATTCATTACAGGCACTTTGACCAGCTTAGGGAACACATGTTCCCCTTCACCAATTACGGCAGGATGGCGACAGAAACGAAAAGGGAGCATGTTGGCAATCGCAAGCAGACTAGTAAATAAACAAATATGCACCTTGTGCGCAAGTGAAGTTTTAAAGGGTGTAGATATGCATAGCAGTGGTGGGGAAGCAGAGGGTAACTGTAATAAAATTGAGAGAAATAGTTAGATTCTAACAGTAGTGAGAAGCATTTTGATAGTCCAGAGGCTTCCTCCATCGTCCCCGACCTTGCAGTTTCAGAGCTATGGCCCTTTGAACAAGCCTTGTGGAACATGTTCTTGCCTCTGCACCCTGATCCGCATACAAGCTTCTGCTCAGTAGCACAGAGCTGCTCATGCACGTCTTTTTTCTTCGTGCACAAGTAGCTCCATGCTACTGGGCAGGCCATACTTACAGACAGGAGTCCAGACTCTCCTGTCGAATGTGTGTGATACTTCTATAGCTGATGACATTTGACAGAATTTATGAAATCTATACAATAATAAATCACAGATGTCATACTAAAATATGCATATGTATTTATATCTAGTAAGGCAAGATCTGGGCAGCTAGACTATAAAAGGGGAAGACAAGATACAAAGCTCGGACTGTAATGCAGTGCTATGCAGAGGTGTGAAATGATAAGGAAACTGTGGCATCACATGATATCACATTGCACAATTCTCTGAATAGGAGATACATGCTGATCACTGAGGCTGCTTCACCCCTCCCCAACCTATATAACGTATCATATAGAGCTGCATGAGGTGATTCTTTTAGAATGACAGCAGGTTAAAGGGTATCTCCACCAGTACAAATATTATTATTATTATTATTATTATTAATAGTAGACCCAAGCCCGTTTAAAAATGGGCTCTAGGTCTGTTTTTTTTAACTGCGCATGCACGCACACCCGCCGCACCCCAGCATTGCGCATCCGCCCCTCGTGCGCAAGCCGCCGCTCATGCACACCTGCACCCGTCCGCCCGCACACACGCCCGCCCGGCTCACTGGTCCCCTCCTCCTGTCTCAAGGGCTGTCCGTGTTGCGCACATGTGCAGTAGCAAAAAGCACAGACCCAAGGTAGTGTTGGGCGAACAGTGTTCGCCACTGTTCGGGTTCTGCAGAACATCACCCTGTTCGGGTGATGTTCGAGTTCGGCCGAACACCTGACGGTGTTCGGCCAAACCGTTCGGCCGCATGGCCGAACTAAGAGCGCATGGCCGAACGTTCCCCGAACGTTCGGCTAGCGCTGTGATTGGCCGAACGGGTCACGTGGTTCGGACCCGAACGCGCTCTGATTGGCCGAACGGTCACGTGGTTCGGGTAAATAAATACCCGAACCACGTCATATCTCCGCCATTTGTCTGTGGGTTTAGCTTTGGGTAGGCAGGCAGGGTAGTTCGCGCTCCAGCCACGCTAGCCAGGGTCCCCCCCAGTCATTGTGTGTCGCTGCTGGGAACAGTAGTACACCGCTCGCTCAGCCAGACTATATATAGCATTGTTTACTGCCACTGTACCTCGCTCAGCCACGCTATATATAGCATTGTTTTTTCTGACACTCTGTGTACACGGCTTAGCCTGACTATATAGTATTGTGTGTACTGCCACTGCACTGTGCACCTCGCTCAGCCACGCTATATATAGCATTTTGTTTTCTGACACTCTGTGTACACGGCTTGGCCTGACTATATAGTATTGTGTGTACTGCCACTGTACCTCGCTCAGCCACGCTATATATAGCATTGTTTTTTCTGACACTCTGTGTACACGGCTTAGCCTGACTATATAGCATTGTGTGTACTGCCACTGCACTGTGCACCTCGCTCAGCCACGCTATATATAGCATTGTGTTTTCTGACACTCTGTGTACACGGCTTAGCCTGACTATATAGCATTGTGTGTACTGCCACTGTGCACCTCGCTCAGCTACGCTATATATAGCATTGTGTTTACTGACACTCTGTGTACACCACTCAGCCAGACTATATAGCATTGTGCGTACTGCCACTGTGCACCTCGCTCAGCCACGCTATATATAGCATTGTGTTTACTGACACTCTGTGTACACCGCTCAGCCAGACTATATACCATTGTTTACTGACACTCTGTGTACACCGCTCAGCCAGACTATATACCATTGTTTACTGACACTCTGTGTACACGGCTCAGCCAGACTATATATCATTGTTTACTGACACTCTGTGTACACCGCTCAGCCAGACTATATAGCATTGTGTGTACTGCCACTCTGTGTACACCGCTTAGCCAGACTATATAGCATTGTGTGTACTGCCACTGTGCACCTCGCTCAGCCACGCTATATATAGCATTGTGTTTTCTCACACTCTGTGTACACGGCTTAGCCTGACTATATAGCATTGTGTGTACTGCCACTGTGCACCTCGCTCAGCTACGCTATATATAGCATTGTGTTTACTGACACTCTGTGTACACCGCTCAGCCTGACTATATAGCATTGTGTGTACTGACACTGTGCACCTCGCTCAGCCACGCTATATATAGCATTGTGTTTACTGACACTCTGTGTACACCGCTCAGCCAGACTATATACCATTGTTTACTGACACTGTGTACACGGCTCAGCCAGACTATATAGCATTGTTTACTGACACTCTGTGTACACTGCTCAGCCAGACTATATAGCATTGTGTGTACTGCCACTGTGTACCTCGCTCAGCCACGCTATATATAGCATTGTTTACTGACACTCTGTGTACACCGCTCAGCCAGACTATATATCATTGTGTGTACTGCCACTCTGTGTACACCGCTCAGCCAGACTATATATCATTGTGTGTACTGCCACTCTGTGTACACCGCTCAGCTGTTTATTGAACCTCTTATCTTTATTACATTTATGACTGCATGCATGGCAGTACAAAGCATGCTATCTGCACGCTTCATTGTCCTCATGCAAGGCCTGGGTTGTTGTGTCTCACAAAGCGTGGCCTTCTCCTCCTGCGCCTCCTCCTGTGCCATCACGTCTGCTGCTGCTGGGTTAGCGTTGCCGCCCGGTCCCTGTTTATTGAACCTCTTATCTTTATTACATTTATGACTGCATGCATGGCGGTACAAAGCATGCTATCCGCACGCTTCATTGTCCTCATGCAAGGCCTGGGTTGTTGTGTCTCACAAAGCGTGGCCTTCTCCTCCTGCGCCTCCTCCTGTTCCATCACGTCTGCTGCTGCTGGGTTAGCGTTGCCGCCCGGTCCCTGTTTATTGAACCTCTTATCTTTATTACATTTATGACTGCATGCATGGCGGTACAAAGCATGCTATCCGCACGCTTCATTGTCCTCATGCAAGGCCTGGGTTGTTGTGTCTCACAAAGCGTGGCCTTCTCCTCCTGCGTCTCCTCCTGTTCCATCACGTGTGCTGCTGCTGGTGCTGGGTTAGCGTTACCAGTCCCTTTTCCTGGAACCTCTTCTCTGTATTACACTTATGACTGCATGGCGACAAAAAGCATGTTACCTGTGCAAAGAAACATGACATTCTCCACATTTAAAAGACAGTTTTTACTTTGAAACTTTACAATCAATTTTCTCAAAAACTATAAGCTCTTTTGCAAATATTTTTTTCCCCTTGTACCCACTCCCAAGGTGCACATACCCTGCAAATTTGGGGTATGTAGCATGTAAGGAAGCTTTACAAAGCACGAAAGTTCAGGTCCCCATTGACTTCCATTATGTTCGGGGTTCGGCACGAACACCCGAACATCGCGGCGATGTTCGGCGAACGTTCCCGAACCCGAACATCTAGGTGTTCGCCCAACACTAACCCAAGGACACAGAAAGCGCTACGGAGGGACACAGGGGTTTTATTAGATAGGATTATTATTTTTATTATTATTATTATTATATATTTAGTATAGCACTGACATCTTCCACAGCATTTTCCATAGTAGTGAGTACAGAGTCATGTCACTGACTGTCCTCAGAGGAACTCACAATCTAATCCTACCACAGTCATAGTCTAATGTCCTGCCAATAATTATTTATGTATTTATAGAGCACTGACATCAGGGGTCGAGTCCTGCGTGGACGCGAGTGAACGGCGTCCACCCACTTTTTCTTCAGGGTGAACGCCGTTTACCCTGGCTTGTGTGGAGGGGAGCAGCGCAGAGAAGGCGAGCTATGGGGACAGCGGGGATGGGACATCTCCCCCCTCATCCCCCACCTTCGTGCTCCCCTTCCTGCCTCTCCCCTCCAGCGTTTTGAAGTGTCAGGCCCGGCGGCAAAAGTGGGTGGAGACTTTCCGCCTTCTTCCGGCCGCAAGTAACGGAGCGCTCTGTGTGCGGCTAGAAGACCAGACTAGCCGCACACAGAGCAATCCGCTCCTCCCTTGCGGCTGGAACGAGGTAAGTCTCCTCCCACTTTCGCCGCCGGGCCCGACACTTCAAAACGCTGGAGGGGAGAGGCAGGAAGGGGAGCACGAAGGTGAGGGATGGGGGGGGGAGATGTCCGCCCATCCCCGCTGTCCCCATAGCTCGCCTTCTCTGCTCTGCTCCCCTCCTGCTGGCTACCTGGGCACATATCCCCCTGCCTACATATACTGGGGACATATACCCCTGGCTACATATACTGGGCATATATACACCTGCCTACATATACTGGGGACATATACACCTGGCTACATATACTGGGGACATATACACCTGGCTACATATACTGGGCATATATACACCTGCCTACATATACTGGGGACATATACACCTGGCTACATATACTGGGGACTACTATACCCCTGACTACATATACTGGGTATATATACCCCTGACTACATATACTGGGCATATATACACCTGCCTACATATACTGGGGACATATACACCTGCCTACATATACTGGGGACATATACCCCTGGCTACATATACTGGGCATATATACACCTGCCTACATATACTGGGCACATATACACCTGGCTACATATACTAGGCAACTATACCTCTGGCTACATATACTGGGGACTACTATACTCATGGCTACTTATACTGGGGACACCTATAGACCTGGCTACCTGGGGGTACCTATTTTGGGGGAACTGCTGTCAGATTATCTGCATTTTTGTGGAACCGCTGTTATGTATTTTGGGGAACAGCTGCCAGATTATGTGTATGTTAGGGGAACGTCTGCTGCCAGATTACGTGTATTTTGGGGAACTGCTGCCAGATTGTGTATGTTTGGGGGACCACTACTGCCAGATTATATGTCCTTTGGGTGTTATGTGTATTTTGGGTGATCCGCTGCCAGGTTTCGCGTATTTTGGGGAACTGCTTCCAAATTATGTGTATGTTGGTGGAACTGCTGCTGCCACATTGTCTATTTTGGGGGAACCACTTCCATATTATCTGTATTTTGGAGGAACTTCTTCCAGATTATGTGTCTTTTTGGTGAAATGCTGTCAGATTCAGTGGCGTAGCTACAAACCTCTGGGCCCCGATGCGGAATCTGGATGTGGGCCCCCCCACGGCAACATCAGCCCCCCTCCCCCGGCAACACCCGACGCACACACATCCGAATCCCTATAGCCAGCTATAGGTCCCCCCAGTATAGGTAGCCAGGCATAGGTAAGCCAGTATAGTTGCCCCCGGTATAGGTTAGCCAGGTAGGTGTCTCCAGTATAGGTAGCCAGTATAGTTGCCCCCAGTATAGGTTAGATAGGCAGGTGACCGCGGTATAAGTTAGACAGGTGCCCCCAGTACAGATTAGCTAGGTGGGTGCCTCTAATATAGGTAGCCAGAATAGTTGCCCCCAGCATAGGTTAGATAGGTAGGTGCCCCCAGTATAGGTTAGTTAGGTAGGTGCCTCCAATATAGGTAGCCAGTATAGTTGCCACCTGTATAGGCTAGCTAGGTGCCCCGAATACAGGTTAGACAAGTAAGTGCCCCCAGGTTAGATAGGTAGGTGCCCCCCAGTATAGGTTAGATGAGGTAGGTGCCCCCCAGTATAGGTTAGGTAGCTGCCCCCCAGGATAGATTAGGTAGCTTTCCCCCAGGATAGGTTAGATTAGGTAGCTGCCCCCAGGATAGGTTAGAGTAGGTAGCTGGCCCCCAGGATAGGTTAGAGTAGGTAGCTGCCTCCCAGGATAGGTTAGAGTAGGTAGCTGCCTCCCAGGATAGGTTAGAGTAGGTAGCTGCCCCCCAGGATAGGTTAGGTAGCTGCCCCCCAGGATAGGTTAGGTAGCTGCCCCCCAGGATAGGTTAGATTAGGTAGCTGCCCCCCAGGATAGGTTAGATTAGGTAGCTGCCCCCCAGGATAGGTTAGATTAGGTAGCTGCCCCCCAGGATAGGTTAGATTAGGTAGCTGCCCCCCAGGATAGGTTAGGTAGGTAGCTGCCCCCCCCCCAGGATAGGTTAGGTGGGTAGCTGCCCCCCAGGATAGGTTAGGTAGGTAGCTTCCCCCCCCCCCAGGATAGATTAGATAGGTAGCTGCCCCCCCAGGATAGGTTAGGTAGGTAGCTGCCCCTCCAGGATAGGTTAGGTAGGTAGCTGCCCCCCCAGGATAGGTTAGGTAGGTAGCTGCCCCCCCAGGATAGGTTAGGTAGGTAGCTGCCCCCCAGGATAGGTTAGATTAGGTAGCTGCCCCCCAGGATAGGTTAGATTAGGTAGCTGCCCCCCCCCCCTCCCAGATAGGTTAGGTGGGTAGCTGCCCCCCAGGATAGGTTAGGTAGGTAGCTGCCCCCCCCAGGATAGGTTAGGTAGGTAGCTGCCCCCCCCCAGGATAGGTTAGGTAGGTAGCTGCCCCCCAGGATAGGTTAGGTAGGTAGCTTCCCCCCCCCAGGATAGATTAGATAGGTAGCTGCCCCCCCAGGATAGGTTAGGTAGGTAGCTGCCCCCCCCCAGGATAGGTTAGGTAGGTAGCTGCCCCCCCAGGATAGGTTAGGTAGGTAGCTGCCCCCCCAGGATAGGTTAGGTAGGTAGCTGCCCCCCAGGATAGGTTAGGTAGGTAGCTGCCCCCCCCAGGATAGGTTAGGTAGGTAGCTGCCCCCCCAGGATAGGTTAGGTAGGTAGCTGCCCCCCCAGGACAGGTTAGGTAGGTAGCTGCCCCCCCAGGATAGGTTAGGTAGGTAGCTGCCCCCCCAGGACAGGTTAGGTAGGTAGCTGCCCCCCCAGGATAGGTTAGGTAGGTAGCTGCCCCCCAGGATAGATTAGGTAGCTGCCCCCCCAGGATAGGTAGGTAGCTGCCCCCCAGGATTAGGTAGGTAGGTAGGTAGGTAGGTAGATCCCCCCCCCCCCCATAATGGAGGGGAGCCGCAGCTGCGGGGAGAGCAGCCCGACCTCTCCCCGGGGCCCCCCCTTCAGATGCAGAGTGCGCGGCGCACGGAAGCGCTGTAGGCAGAACTCACCTCCCGTCCCTGCGCCGCTGGTCTCCTCCCGCTCTGTATAGATGTTGTTACACACTGCTTCCTGTTTAGCCGGAAGCAGTGTGTAACAACATCTATACAGCGAGAGGAGATCAGCGGCGCTTGGAACGCAGGGACGGAGGTGAGTTTCAGCCTACAGCGCTTCCGTGCGCCGCGCACTCTGCATCTGAAGGGGGGGCCCGGGGAGAGGGAGGGAGAGGTCGGGCTGCCCTCCCCGCGGCTCCGGCTCCCCCCTCGAAATAGCGCGCACCTGCACGGTCGGCACTACATGGGCCCCGCGGGCCCCTCCCCCGCCTCTTCAGGTGCCGGGCCCGGTCGCGAAGGCGACCGTTGCGACCACAGGCCCTACGCCCCTGGTCAGATTACATCTATTTTTGGGGGATACACTATGGCAGAGCTCAAACTTCCTCGGCAGACCTTTTACATCACTGCTAAGGTCATGTATATTTAGCCCCACCCATGACCACGCCCATGGTGTGCTTGACCACGCCCGTTTTTCGGCGCGCCGCAGGGGTTCTCCAAGTGAGTCCACTCACTTCTTTTCCCAGGACTAGACCCCTGACTGACATCTTCTGCTGCACTTTACAGAGCACATAGCCATGTCACTGACTGTCCTCAGAGGAGCTCCAATCTAATCCTACCATAGCCATAGTGTAATGTCCTACCATATTATTATTCTGCATTTATATAGCCCTGACATCTCCTGCAGCGCGTTACAGAGTACATAGTCATGTCACTGACTGTCCCCAGGAGCTCACAATCTAATCCTACCATAGTCATAGCTTAATCTCTCGATCCTCTCCCTTCCTCTGCAACACTTTCCCTCCACACATCCACCACTCACCCACACTTACTCTTTTTAGGACACTCCTACCTAGGACACTTTGGCCACTGACCACCATTTCTGCCATCTCATAGACAGCTGCCCTTTACCTACTGTCCTATACCTTAAAGAGGAACTCCAGTGAAAATAATGTAATAAAAAAGTGCTTCATTTTTACAGTAATTATGTATAAATGATTTAGTCAGTGTTTGCCCATTGTAAAATCTTTCCTCTCCCTGATTTACATTCTGACATTTATCACATGGTGACATTTTTACTGCTGGCAAGTGATGTAGCTGCTGCTTGCTTTTTGACAGTTGGAAACAGCTGTAAACAGCTATTTCCCACAATGCAACAAGGTTCACAGACAGGAAACTGCCAGGACCATGGTCCTCGGAGATTCTTGTGGGAGGGGTTTCACCACAATATCAGCCATACAGAGTCCCCTGATGATCTGTTTGTGAAAAGGAATACATTTCTCATGTAAAAGGGGGTATCAGCTACTGATTGGGATGAAGTCCAATTCTTGGTCATGGTTTCTCTTTAAATCTTTAGACTTTGAGGCCATTGGCCAGGGCTCTGTTCCCCTTTTGTCTCACAATGCTGTGTAATGGGTGTGCAAACCTCCCACACCTGTGTAAAATATGTAGTTAATTTGTTCACTTCATTAGCTATGGTCCACTCTTGTCTTGTATTAACTGTTGTATTGTTTATTTTCTATCGTTACACCCTGTATGCTGTTGTGTATAATAATAATAATAATAATAATAATAATAATAATAAATGGATATTTCATAACCAAGCTTTTGTTTCTGCTTGTCTTTAGTTTCTGAACACAAGAACTTCTGTTCCTCGTCTGAAATGACTGTGGTACATCCTCAGAGCAAGCCTGAAGTGGGAGGAGTGTGAAAGAACTGTAGCCGACTTCCTTTTGAAAGTGCAACGTCTGTGGTTGAACCTCTGCCTCTAATAACTCCTCAGTCACTTTGACCCAGAAAAAGTCTGCAGTTCATATGTTCAGACTCCACTCTGACTCTTTATTCTTTACATAAAAGACATGTATTTTTTACAAAAAAAAAAAAAGTGGATGGGGTGTGTGAGCACCCTGGAGCAAAAGATACAAGTGAGAAAACGGGAGCCCAATGGTGCAGTATGTCAAAGTAACACAATTTTTGGAAACAATTAAGCAAAAGGTCTACTCACAAAGGTGGTTTGCTAGGGGCAACCGACCGCTGGCAGCAGGTGGAGACAATGAACCCGACTCCACTGGTGGTGGTCCGTCAGGACCTCGGCTGGTCTCTCTCCTTGATAAAAAGAAGTACTAGGCTCATGTAAAAACACAATGGCTTGCTTATACCCCTTCAACAGGGAACATTGAGGGGTGGATTTAGCACATATAGGTGATAAAGAGGCGCCCTGGTTGTATAAAATACATTAAAAACAACTAAAAAAGAAACAAGTGAGGTGACTTACCTCAGAGATAAAATTCCTAAACAAAGAATTATTAATAATGCGTTTGACGGGTCTGAGTTAGCGGTCTAGAGACTGTTGGCACTTTTATTGGCCTGAGGAAGCGGGCTCAGACCCGTGAAACGCGTTGCCTGTGCTCTGTTATTAAAAATTAGTTGTTTTAGAATTTCGTCTCTGAGGTAAGCCACCCTTTTAGCTGTTTTTTAACGTATTGTATACAACCAGGGCGCCTCTTTATCCACTATATGTCTTTACAAAAAAAGACATTAACTGATTTGCACGTCATTAACCACCTAAGTACCAGCGGTCTCTACCCCTTTAATGACCAGAGACCGCTGGTACAATACCTACGGAACCCCGACGAATCGCTGCATATACCTGCCGCAATCACCATCACCACCTCACGGCAGGATCCTCCTGACATCCACTCTGCCGTCTCTATGGCAGCAGAGTCATGTGAGCTGATCAAGAGCCGCTTTCATTGGCTCCTCACTGTGTCTATCAATGTAAGCCAATGGGATTTGCTTACACTGATAGACACGCCCAAGAGCCAATGAAAGCGGCTCCTGACCTCGCTCACAAGGCTCTGCCATCATAGAGACAGGCAGAGACAGTTAGCTGCGACGGGACATGGCGGGGATTAAGAAGTGAGATCAGCGGGGAGCGACGAAAACGGCGGATGCGTGCTGCGACAGTGATTGAAATCAACGCCCTGCCAGCCAGGTAACCACCAAAACAGGGCGTAGATTTCAATCACCTCGGTCCTTAAGTAGTTAAAGAAACCCAGAGGCAAAGCTTAGGTCCAGAAACAGATACTCTGTGTCCTAAAGAGGCTTCTCTCGCTGTCTTCCAGTCCACTGTTGCTCGATGGAACCCCGTTTTAACATCGGGGCCCTGCTCCTGTTGTGCTACAAGTGCAGCCGTCCCTGCGCAGAAGTAAGGAGCCACAGTCTTACTACACAGGTGCAGACGTACTTTCACAGCCCTTAGGTGATTGCTGAGACAACCGATACACTACCCAATGACAATACCATCTCTTAAATGACCTGGAACATTACTTGATTGTATACATCAAGAGATAGTCAAATTTCTAAATTTCCTAAAGAAATAAATTGAAACAAAACACTTTTATTTGGCTCACCAAACAATCCTGATAACAGGAAAGTGCCTAAAAGCTCAAAAGGTTATGTTTTCATTTTGCTGGTAGTTGAATGCCCCAGATTCTACTTCACACTGACTTGGCTATATGAATATAGAATTTGAGACTCCAGGAAAGTTCTATATACTATTGTTGCACAGACAATTTAACACTGTCATGTATTAGTTTTAAGATACACCATCACTGCTTGATAGTCATCTCTTGTACCACCCTATGAATAAATTAAGTTGTTACAGGGCGTTAACTTGTTATCCACAATGTCATCTCATCATCTTACAGGCAATTATCTCTTGAGTTTATTTTCAGTTTAGGTTTGCTTTAAGATTATTTTGCACCAGCAAAGCAGCGACAGTAACTTATCCTTCCTGTAACATAACTTTTTCTGCTGACTGCAGAGATCAGCTGCTTAAAAACAAACATATTGGCTATCATTCATAAAGAGGCTGTCGGTAAGGGGAATCAGTGCGGGAAAACACCGCTGGCGGTATTTTAGACTTCTGGGTGGGCATTCACAGAAAAGTATCCATGTGCGGTAGCACTGCGGAGATTCCCCGAACTAGGCTGGCGATAGGCAGGCGGTAGGCAGGTGGAGACACGGAAGCTGCAGAGTTGATACATTTCTCCGTGTTCCGCTCTGCTGCAGCTGCCTGGGAGGTCTGTGTGTCTCCATTCACTTGCATTGGTATCGCCACATCAGAGGGAGCGGGACTTCCCGACCTGACACCGCTTGCGGTGTTCTTCATGAATGAACATTTTGCTACATTTGTTCCGATAATCACCGCACAAGGCGGTGATTTATCACTCTGCTCGTTAGTGTCATTTTTTCATGCGGAAAGAGCCTTTATGAATGCTGACTTTGCCGAGTGGTCGGTAAAGTCAGCTGTTTTTAGCATTTCCGCATGCGGAAATGCTTTATGAATGATAGCCAATGTGGTAAATATGTCCGTTACTTCTGGATGCAGATGATGTCACATTTATTTAAAATATCCCGTGAAGTTCATTTTAATCTTGCAAGAGCGCTGTAAGAGACCCATGTGGCTAAAAATAACTGTGTTAAAGTGAACCTCCGGACTAAAAATCTACTTAGCAGAACTGAAAAGGCTTGGTGTTTCTTTAACAGTTTCACAGCATCAGAACTTTGTTTTTCTTACCAAACCATCATTTTTAGTTGCATTTTTTAAGCTCCACCCATCAAAGAAAATTTGAAGTTCACGTTGCCTAGCAACTGGGAGAGGTGCTCAGCACACAGGACAGTTTAAACTGTGTCTCACGCTCCCTGTCACCTCCTTTCAACCAAAAAGATGGCTACCATCATGAAATCAAACATTTGCCTGTTCTTTTAAAACTGGGTGGGTAAGAGATTATATTACCTATCTATTTTAATTAATATAACTAATGTAACTTAATGACAGTATGTTTGTTTAGGCTGGAGTTCCTCTTTAAGTCCAGTTACATGTAACTGTAGTAGAGGTATTTAAAATGGGGCCCTGATCAGTAAAGCAATATACAAGAGTTACATTCTTAGTTTTCCTTTTTTGTAAAAAAAAAAAAAGGAAAAAAAAAGTACAGGCATGTGACTAATATTTTTTACACTAAAAATGACTCATTGCTAATTTTATGCTGTTAAAGGACTTCCGAGGCGAAAACAACAATCTATGTTTTTTCACCTGGGGCTTCTTCCAAACCTTAGCAGCCGTTCCAGTCCCTTGCCTCAGCTCTGGTCCTCCTCGCTGTCCCACTTGCTGCCCGTAATGATCGACGACCTGCCGGTAGGTTGTATCTTCTGCGCCTGTGCGGGTACTTGTGTCAGGGCCGGATTACTGACCAGGCAACAAAAGCAATCGCTTGGGGCCCCATTCAGAGTCACAGGGGCCCCATCAGCACATAAACCAGCCCGCGCCATCCTGTCAGCGGTGGCTGGATGGTATAATGGTTAAAGGGACTCTGAGCAGTGCAGTAACTATGGAAAGATTCATATCATTTTAAAGCTCCCTTTCTTCTCTTTCCAATTATATATAAACCGCCGCCCTATGACTTTCAGTTTTCGCTATTTTCACGATCGAAATTGCGGCCACGGCAATTTCTATCGCAAAAATAAAGAAAACTAAAAGGTGTAGGGTGGCAGTTTATCTATCATTGGAAAGAGGAGAAAGAGAGCTTCAAAATGATATGCATCTTTCCATAGTTACATTGTATTCCATAGGACGACTTTTCTCCAAAGTCGGCAGCTCGATTCAGCACAATGCAATGAAATATAAGGAACCCAGGGGGATATAATTACAAACATCATGCTGGTAGGTGTGAGCGAGGATGTAATTAATTAGTTGTGGGTATGCTTAAAGGCATACCCACAGGTACTGCCCGGAGTCCCTTTAAGGGCTCTGCCTCTGACACAGGAGACCAGGGTTCGAATCTCGGCTCTGCCTGTTCAGTAAGCCAGCACCTATTCAGTAGGAGACCTTAGGCAATGCTCTCTAACACTGCTACTGTGTATAGGGTGCATCCTAGTGGCTGCAGCTCTGGCGCTTTGAGTCCGCCAGGAGAAAAGCGTGATATAAATGTTATTTGTCTTGTCTTGTCTTGTCAAATGATGCTGTGCGCTGCTGATTGTCTTCAGAGCCAGGCTCTCCTCCTAGGTCCCCCTCCTGCTACTGTGCGCTCTGCCGCTGCCCACTCCTCCCTCCCTTCCCACAGAGAACCACAGCTGCAGCAAGAATGATAGCAGCAGATGGAAAACGCTCACTCACCTATCCATGATCCGAGCGATAGAGATCCCGTCATCTGAAACCCATCTGTCTCCTCTACAGTGCAGCCGCTCGCTCTGAACTTCCTGATTCTCAGATCAGACAGGAAGTAGGAAGTAGTAATAGTAGTAGTAACAGAGCGGCAACAGATGATGGGACCTCTATTGCTTGGATCGCAATAGGTGAATGTGAGTCATCTGGTGTTGTCATTCTCCCCCACTGCGGCTGCCTTCTCTGCTGGACTATCATATTCACTGGGATGGAGGCTGCATGGTGGCTGTCTAGTTTGGGAGGAAATCGGTTGTTCGGTGGTGGGGGTGGTTATGTAATTCTGTCTGGGGAACAGCTTCCGGTTTTGCGGTGTCCAGAGCTTTTTGCTATTGCCAGGCTGGAGATCCAGGGGGAAAGTGCTGCTGCTGTGATATTTGGCGCCCTCTTCACAGGGGTGCCCCAGCCCCTGAGTGCAGTTGTCCCAGCCATTCATCTCTCACTCTGCATTTTGCCGCTGCTATTCCCTGCATTGTGCACCCACAGAGGAAAGCGGGCTGTTGCCCATAGCAACCAGTAGCTCGGCTGCCCCGGTGTGTGCGGCATGTTGCTGTGCAGCTGCATCTTCTGATTCTATTACGACATGATGGGGGGGGGGGGCAGAGGCGTATCTAGGAAATATAGCGCCCATGGCAAACACTGAGATTGCGCACAAGCAAATTACAAGGATAACAAGAGGCCCTGTAGTGACATATAGTAGAATGCAGTAAAGAGGCCCTGTAGTGACATATAGCAGAATGCAGTAAAAAGGGCCCTGCAGTGGCATATAGCAGAATGCAGTAAAGAGGCCCTGTAGTGACATGTAGCAGAATGCAGTAAAAAGAGGCCCTGTAGTGACATAGAAGAATGCAGTAAAGAGGCCCTGTAGTGACATAGAAGAATGCAGTAAAGAGGTCCTGTAGTGAAATAGCAGAATGCAGTAAAGAGGTCCTGTAGTGACATATAGCAGAATGCAGTAAAGAGGTCCCTATAGAGACATATAGCAGAATGCATTAAAGAGGCCTTGTGGTGACATATAGCAGAATGCAGTAAAGAGGCCCTGCAGTGGCATATAGCAGAATGCAGTAAAGAGGCCCTGCAGTGGCATATAGCAGAATGCAGTAAAGAGGCCCTGTAGTGACATATAGCAGAATGCAGTAAAGAGGCCCTGTAGTGACATATAGCAGAATGCAGTAAAGAGGACCTGTAGTGACATATAGCAGAATGCAATACAGAGGCCCTGTAGTGACATATAGTGGAATGCAGTAAAGAGGACCGGTAGTGAGTGTGACATATAGTAGAATGCAGTAAAGAGGCCCTGTAGTGGCATATAGTAGAATGCAGTAAAGAGGCCCTGTAGTGACATATAGCAGAATGCAGTAAATAGGCCCTGTAGTGACATATAGCAGAATGCAGTAAAGAGGCCCTGTAGTGACATCTATATATATAATTCAGTAAGGCCTAGTGCACACCGGAGCGTTTCCGCTGCGGTTTGCGATCTGCTTGCGGGTGCGGATCTGCTAGGGTAATGCATTTCAATGGGGTGGTGCACACCAGAGCGGTAGGCGTTTTGCAGAAACGCATACTCCCGGGCTGCAGCAGATTTTGGATTGCGGATGCGTTTTTGCCTCAATGTTAAGTATAGGAAAAACGCAAACCGCCTGTCAAACCGCTTGGTATAGCGTTTTTGGAAGCGGATGCAGATGCGTTTTTTGTCAGAATCTGCTCTTCCAGGTCAAAGTGTACTTCCTGTTGTTCTGCTTTGCATGAGGGATTGCAGAGAAGGTTTGTGCAAGATGTCTGGCACGTGGTTTACCACAGAAAATTTAATAATTAAAATACAGAATAGTCCAGAGCTGTATGACAAGACATTGCCTGGACACAAAGATCATCAAAGGCTGCATGACATCTGGAGAAACATTGCCCATGAGTTCCTGGGTGAAAAATGGGAAAAATTGTCACCAAAGACTCAAGAAGCAAAAGGTGAGTGTATTTGTTAAACATGTGTTGTTAACTCTTTTAGGTTGACTCTTTTGGCACTGTGCTGACAATATGTGAAGACCCCTCCCCTGAAAGGTTAATTAGCTAATCCTAAGTGTCATTACCACATGTCTCTCTTGCAGTCTGTGTCTCTGTATAGGCATCTCTCAATCGGAACAGCACGTACATGTGTGTCTATGTATGCACATGTATTCTGCATGCGGTTGTGATATTACAGTAAAGAACATGATCATAGATTAACACATACAAAGAGGTTGACCTATTTTTTAATAGTAAAGTAAAGATCATAATGTAATCAAATTAAATGTCAACCTGTAATATTTACATACTTATCGGTTATGGCACAAAGTAATCTGCGAGTTTATCTCGCATTTGAATGGCAGAAATAGGCCCACGTAAGGTAGAAGGGGCAACATTTTGAAGAGCACAGGGTGGAATCTCCTCCTCCTCCTCTGTGTGCATGCCATCTAATGTTCTTACATAATTGTGTAAAACACATGTGGCCTTCACAACTGCTATTGCATACTGTGGTTGCATTTTTAGGGCAGTATGAAAAATGCGCCATTTGTTAGAAAGTATGCCAAAAGCACATTCCACCACTTGCCTGGCTTTGGTAAGGCGCTGATTAAACACTTTTTTTTTCAGAGACATATCTCTTTGGGCATAAGGCCGCATCACATGCTCGGATAGAGCAAATGCCTCATCAGCCACAAACACACACGGGTAAGGTGGATGTTGTGTGTCAGGCCAGGGTCGTGGTGCTGGTAAGGTCATTTGGCCAGTTAGGAGTTTCAAGCCAAATCTGCTGTGTTGGAAAACAGCAGAATCATGTGAACTGCCGTAAGCACCCACATCCACATATATAAATTTTAAATTCGGATCCACCACAGCCATGAGCACAAGAGAGAAATATTTTTTATAATTGTAATACACACTGCCAGTGGCTGCAGGCATAACAATACGGACATGTTTCCCATCCACTGCTCCTAGGCAGTTAGGGAATTGATGCTTTTCCCAGAAATGCTGAATATTAGCCTCCCACATAGGTAGATCAGGAGGTGGCATAAATTCGGGCTGCAGTGTTTTCCAAATCAGTTTGCATGTGTCCAAAACCAGGTAGCGGATAGTAGATCTTCCCATCAGGAACTGATAATGCAGAGCTGCATATGAATGTCCTGTTGCCAGAAATCTGAAAAGTAATACAGAAATGTTTATTTGTTTTTTGTTCGAAGTTGGTCTCCTGCGCAAAAGATGGAAGTCTGTGCGAGACAGTTATAAAAAGGAGCTGGAGAAACAATATCAAGAATCTAAAAGTGGGTGTGGCAGTTCCCAAAGAACAAGATATAAATTCTGTGGGATTCTGGAATTTATGAGAAAACATCATGAGTCGGCTGAGTAAGTATGGCGCAAATGTACACCTATTACACTTCTGAAAAAAGTATCCGCTACAGCTGTAATATAAATACAAGTCACACAATGCATTGCAGGAGTGTGATAGACTCAATGTGATTCACTGCAGGTCATTTTACAGTAGGCCTTTGCTTAATATGATTGTTTACTAAGCTATTTATAGTGCGATTATCTGTCAGGAATCTGGTAAGATTTTGTGGACAAATACCAGTTGCCTTACACTCATGTGGATCTATTTGGCTGCAGTAGTGTCTGAATCACACACCACGAACAAGCATGTGTAGATTATACATTAATACTTCACTACAAACATGTGATCTGCATGATGACTCAGGGGCTGTGCCTTAAAGTAATACACACAACATTTATGCAGGAGAGACAGGCAACTATGATTGTTGTACAGTTACACATGTACATCAATGACATTTTCTATTTTACATCACTGGCCTCTATACCAGTACTCAATTCTTCTCTTCTTCTTTACATTAGAACTGAAGATAGCCTGCCACCTGATCCTGATCCTGAGGAGGCGGAAATAGATGCAGGCCACAACACTAGCAGTGATCTGGAAGTGGATGATTTAACTCCACAGGATGGTGACACAGCTACACTGGATGAGAGTGACTCAACAACTGCTGATCAAACACAACCCAGTACACTAACTACTAGGCCACGCACAACTCACAGATCTAGTAGAGGTGTGAGGGCATCAACCCAAGGCAGGAGAATAGCAAGAGGTATGAGCAGGGCTGAATATGATCACAAGCTCATTACTTCTATTGAAAAGGCTGTGGATCATATGGAGAAGCGAGAGGAGGAAATCAAACAATTACAAGAGCCATGCACCCAGTATCTGCTAAGTTTAGTGCCATTGTTACAGAAAGTGCCACCAGATAAGCAATGGGCAGCCAGACATGCCATATCTGAGACCCTGGGCACATTTTTGCAAACTCAGAGCCAGGCAGAAGAAAATAGCTCCAACTATGTCACTCAACAACACATGCCTCATGCCACTCCTCAGTATCATTCATACCCACAACCATCTTACCAGAGTCACCGTATGTATGACCCACCTAGTTACCCACCTATGCATATGGCAACCCGGCCATATGGGCAGCAGCCACATTATCCTATGACAGGACCTATGCGTTTTGAGCAAGCTAATAGGTATCAAAGATCAGACACTCCAGTGTACACTGATTTATCAGCTCAGACCCAGCCACAAACTACTTCAGAATCAGCTACACAAGCTTTCATTCATGACACTGGAAGCATGTCTGATTATCTTGCACAACATGAGTAGGAAGTGGGCCTTATAGGTAGTGTAAATCGTTATATTTTATGTTAATATTTTAAAGTTAGTTTCACATACCTCAAAGTTATGAGGAGACGCTCCGTTGGAGTGATTGCACGGCGATAATTAGTATCTTGTCTTTGAAGGGCATCCTTCAATTTGGACAGTAGACAATCAAAACTGTCAAAAATACAGATGTATATGTAATTTGTTGATGATGTTTGTGATATAAAAGCATTCTTTTTTGAACATATACATTCTATGTTTGCAAAAATACCTTCATGACAACATGGCCTAAAGAATTATTTGGGCAACCACTACCAAAAACAAATAAAATAATGTCGCTGGCCACAACAAGTGTCTTTACTGAGTTTCTGCTGTTCATAGGTGCATGATATTGGTATAGGTATAAATGTGTGTTACGTGGGGTTATTACCTTAGGTTATTGTTCAAAAATGATGTATGCTTATATACTATAGTAGTTACTGGGTAGTCCAAAAAAGCAATAGGTGTTAGGCAGTGTATGCATAACACACCAGGAACAAGCATAATGGTAATCTTAGTCTTTTAATGCATATACATGATTGCTGAGTGTGTTGGTTTGTACATTGGAGTCCAACAGAGTGTTAAATAAGGCTCAGCAATGACTGCAACATTCATTATTTAAATAACAAGAATGCCAAATGGTACAGAACAAACAAAACAACTCTTACCTGCCCACAGACATTCTGGTGTAGCCAAAGAACTTGTCTGGATGCTGCCTCAAGTCACGATAGAGTGTCCAAAATTGACCCTTCCTGCGCCGCTGTTGCAGTATGGGATGCACCCAGTATCTCCGTGTCCTTGGCCTGCGTCTCATATATGCTGCTACACATATTAGTAATAGCAAATCAGGATACATTTTCTCTCTCCACAAAAACAACTCACTCTCAAACACTATGTCACCTCTCCTCAACTAACCCACAATGCTGTGAAGGACCACTCCCTTTTTATATTGGTACTTGCACTTTAATTCCTTCATTTGATCCACATGTCATCAATATATCTAATTTTTAGCCTTTGGTTCAACTCTTTCTACCTTTTTCCTTAAAAAACGCAAAACGCAAAACGCTAGAAAAACGCATGCTAAACGCCACCGCAAAACGCAAAACGCTAGCAAAACGCAGCTAAAAAAACAGACAAAGCGTTCAGAAAAACGCTAGCGTTTTGCGGATCTGCTTGCGGTTTTTGGTGTGCACCAGGCCTTAGTGCCTCAACCGTCCAGCAAGAAGAAGAAGTACTTTGCATGAGAAAATTTATGCGTGCTCAAAGACCAAGTTTGAGGCCTCCTTTCCACGGACTGTTGAGCTGTGTGCTCAGCAAGCAGTTACCAGGCACAGGTAAGAAGTTATCAGGCAGCAACAAGCAGTTATCAGGCAGCAACAAGCAGTTACTAGGCAGCAGTGAGCAGTTACCAGGCAGCAGTGAGCAGTTACCAGGCAGCAGTGAGCAGTTACTAGGCAGCAGTGAGCAGTTGAGAGAGTTTGAGAGGCATTTCACTGCCTATCAACAGTCCGTGGAAAGGAGGCCTAACCCTAGCAAGTCTGGGTTTGCAAATCTGGCCTAATTGCCTATTCATAATTGAATAAGGGCCTCAACCTTCCAGCAAGAAGAAGTACTTTGCATGAGAAAATGTATGCGTGCTCAAAGACCAAGTTTGATGCCTCCTTTCCACGGACTGTTGAGCTGTGTGCTCAGCAAGCAGTTACCAGGCACAATTAAGAAGTTATCAGGCAGCAACAAGCAGTTATCAGGCAGCAACAAGCAGTTACTAGGCAGCAGTGAGCAGTTGAGAGAGTTTGAGAGGCATTTCACTGCCTATCAACAGTCTGTGGAAAGGAGGCTTAACCCTAGCAAGTCTGGCTTTGCAAATCTGGCCTAATTGACTATTCATGAGGCAATGCTCATGCAAATATGCATTTGCTTTCGCATGTCAAACTATGCAGGGTCAAAAAACCAATACTGCAAAGCGGTCGTGGAGCAGTGCTTTTCAGCACTGCTAGATTTGGGCGCAGCGAGTGCCGCCATAGACTGCAATGGGAATCAGTCTATAGCGGCGCTCAGTGAGTAACGTCGGCGCCGTCAGAAGACGGAGCCGAAGTTGCTTAAAAAACACAATAATTCGACCTCCAGCAATCGCTGGAAACCGAATTATATCATTCCCCCACTATCCATGGCGGCCTGGAGGGGGAATAGTAATTATATAATAGAGTAAGTGTCTCAACCTTCAAACAAGAAGAAGAAGTAGCGCCCTGCCCCCAGGGCTGGTCCAAGCAAGAAGAAGGGGCTGGTCCAAGCAAGAAGAAGGGGCTGGTCCAAGCAAGAAGTAGTGTCATATCAAACCAAGGGCAAAGAGGGATAATTTGCATATTCAGTAGCAGTGCATTGTGGGTATCCACAAATGTTCACTTATAGCTGAATTATTGCAGATTTGCTTCTGTTTTAAGAAGGAAAATTACACCAAGCTTTGCTTTTTTTAGTAGGAGGGCTTTTTGGTCTCTTTTATCATCCTATACATTCTTAGTAGTTTGGGTCACCCTGAGCTGCTTGGTTACTCTGTTGTACTGGTCCAAGCCCTATCTCATACAGCTGTATCAATCCCTGCCATGTACTGATGAGGACCAAAAGTCTGAAACAGGCTGTCTACATGTGGGTTTGATATGACTGTGTAAAATTTAAAGCTATATGCTTGCTATACACCAGCGGCTCTGGATGCTTGCTTGGCTTACCAAGCAATGTACTAATGAGGACCAAAAGTCTGAAACAGGCTGTCACATGTGGGTTTGATAAGACTGTGTAAAACTTAAAGCTATAGGCTTGCTTGACTTATCAAGGGTGAAAAGGAATTATTTGCATATTTAGTAGCAGTGCATTGTGGGTAACCACAAATGTTCACTTATAGCTGAATTATTGCAGATTTGCTTCTGTTTTAGGAAGGCAAATTACATCAAGCTTTGCTTTTTTTAGTAGGAGGTATTTTTGGTCCCTTTTATCCCCCTATACATTCCGAGTGGTTTGGGTCACCCTGAGCTGCTTGGTTACTCTGTTGTACTGGTCCAAGCCTTATCTCATACGGCCGTATCAATCCCTGCCATGTACTGATGAGGACCAAAAGTCTGAAACAGGCTGTCTACATGTGGGTTTGATATGACTGTGTAAAATTTAAAGCTATATGCTTGCTATACACCAGCGGCTCTGGATGCTTGCTTGGCTTACCAAGGGGGAAAAGGGGTAATTTGCATATTTAGTAGCAGTGCATTGTGGGTAACCACAAATGTTCACTTAAAGCTGAATTATTGCAGATTTCCTTCTGTTTTAAAAAGGCAAATTACACCAATACAGTGTGTGGCATTGCAGGAAGTGACGACAGTGGAACGCACGATGGAAAACGGAAGAGGTGAGTCATCCCCGCCCGCTGCCTCTTACTAATAGTGGCGGCTGCTACTGTGCTTAAGCAGGAGGGGGAGTGCACATGAGGGACCCAGGTGAGGGGGGGGGGGAGTGCACATGAGGGACCCAGGTGAGGGGGGGGAGTGCACATGGGGGACCCAGGTGAGGGGGGGGGTTCCTGCTGAGCTTAGGCTGGAGGTAGAGCACACATGGGGGACCCAGTTGAGGGGGGGTCCAACCCCCCCTCCCTGCCGCTGTGCCCAATACCCCCTTCCTGCCCTCTACCCTCTTATGCGGCGTATGGTACGCCGCGGGTCGGCTAGTATAGCAGAATGCAGTAAAGAGGCCCTGTAGTGACATATAGCAGAATGCAGTAAAGAGGCCCTGAGGTGACATATAGCAGAATGCAGTAAAGAGGCCCTGTAGTGACATAAAGCAGAATGCAGTAAAGAGGCCCTGTAGTGACATATAGCAGAATGCAGTAAAGAGGCCCTGTAGTGACATATAGCAGAATGCAGTAAAGAGGCTCTGTAGTGACATATAGCAGAATGCAGTAAAGAGGCCCTGTAGTGACATATAGCAGAATGCATTAAAGAGGCCCTGTAGTGACATATAGCAGAATGCAGTAAAGAGGCCCTGTAGTGACATATAGCAGAATGCAGTAAAGAGGCCCTGTAGTGACATATAGCAGAATGCAGCAGTAAAGAGCCCCTGTAGTGACATATAGAAGAATGCAGTAAAGAGGCCCTGTAGTGACATATAGCAGAATGCAGTAAAGAGGCGGCTCTGTAGTGACATATAGCAGAATGCAGTAAAGAGGCCCTGTAGTGACATATAGCAGAATGCAGTAAAGAGGCCCTGTAGTGACATATAGAAGAATGCAGTAAAGAGGCCCTGTGGTGACATACAGCAGAATGCAGCAGGGGTTAGATTATAAGGAGGAGGGGTAAAGTGCTCACCTCTACCACATTCCCGGCTCTCTGTTCCTGGACCTTAGAGTTAGATGTTCGCCACCTCCGCATCTTGTGCCTTCCTCCCATGCTAGATGCCTCCGGTGACCGGTCTTCCGCGCTCCCGCCCGCCAGCTCTCTGTCCCTGCTGTCTAACTTTAGTTTAGCAGCAAGAGGCGAGACAGAGAGGGCGCACACTTCCCGTCCAGTGCGCTTCAAATGCAGGAAGTGGTTGATGACGTCACTTTCGCATGTGACGCAACGGTGTATGGAGTGTGCCCTCTCTGTCTCGCCTCTTGCCGCTAAAGTAAAGTCTGACAGCAGGGATAGAGAGCCGGCGGGTGGGGGCACGGAAGACCGGAGGCAGCATGGGAGGGAAGCACAAGATGCGGAGGTGGCGAATAGCATGGCCCCCATGGGAAGGAACGGGGGGGAGGGGGCGCGGGGGACCGGAGGCATAGTGGAAGAGCGGCAAGGATGCGGAGGTGGCAGGCAGCATTGGGGCCCATGGTGTGCTGGCACCCATGGCACTAGCCATGCCTGCACCCCTCTAGATCTGCCACTTGGGGGCCCAAATCAGTTACTTTGCTTAGGGCCCCATTTAGCCTTAATCCGACTCTGACTTGTGTACACGCCAGATGAAGTGGACACACAGTCAGGGAGTCTCAGAGGAGTCGACCCGCCGGCAGGTCACGGATAATTACGGGCGGCCAGCGGGACACCAAGGAGGACCGGCTGCTAGGGGCTGGAAGAAGCCCCAGTTGAAAAACCATAGATTGTTGACGACGCCTCGGAAGTCCTTTAAGTTACAGCTTGTATTTCAAATTCAGGAGGTGATATTGCAATATTATAAAAAGTGTGCAACATCAATAATGGTAACATATTGTGTAACTGTCTGATTAGCAGCGATGGCAGTGCTTAGGAGAACTCACAGAAAAGCATGTGATCAGTTTGATCAGCTGATAGATTTGTAAGGCTCTGATTTGCTGGTCATAATCATGCATTAAAGGACAACTGTAATGAGAGCGATATGGGGGCTTCCATATTTATTTCCTTTTAAACAATACCAGTTGCCTGGCAGTCCTGCTGATCCTCTGCCTTTAATATGTTTAGCCATAAACCCTGAACAGAGGTTTCTGACATTATTATCAGATCTGACAAAATTAGCCACATGTTTGTTTCTAGTGTTATTCAAGCTCTACTGCAGCCAAATAGACCAGCAGGGCTGCCAGGCAACTGGTATTGTTTAAAAGGAAATATGGCAACCTCCATATTCTTCTCACTTCAGTTGTCCTTTAAACCAGGAAGTCATCACAGCAGCAAGTGAGAGCCGTATAAATCTATGAGCTGATCAAACTGAACCGATCACATGCTTCTCCGTGAGTTTCCCTAAGCATTGCCATCCCTATTGATTAGGAACTCATTTGAAGACATTTTAATCCCACTTAAGTATAAGGGCACTAAAGGTGGTCATACATCACTCAATGTAGGGCCAAATCGACTATCAGATAGATCTCTCTCTGATCGAATCTAATCAGAGAGGAATCTATTGCCTGGCCACACACTGCACAGCGATTTCCAATGGATTGCCAGGCCTCCCAAGTATAAAGTGCCCTCCCCCATGATGAGTTTTTTGAAGTCTCACCTCTCTGCCTGTGTGACGCCTGGCCTTCTCCGAGTCACAAAATGTGGAACAGGTGCTTGCGGTGGTGCCGAACACCGCACAGGCAGAGAAGCGACGCACTGAGCATGGGCATCAAGGGAAGGGGCACTTTACACTTGGGGGACACCAGTCGGGGTCCATTGGGTCTGTTGATTTGTTGGGTCTGTTGATCATTATAATATCCAACACCGTCACTGTTGGACACCTGAATGGAGGGCCAGGCAAACTTGACACAGTCAAGGTATTACAGTACTGCGCAAAGGTGGATCAGCGCATCACCAGGCTGCCTCCGAATGGCCACTAATCAGAGGTGCGCTGAGCCTCCCCAAGAAACTACAAACGCACCTTGAAACCAAACAGAAGCTCTGCATAAACATCAATAAGCGATGCTATTACATGGGAGCAGCTGACCAAAGTTACTTACATTTGTACATGGCGAGGAAAGGAACAGCACTACTTAAAAGCAGATTGCATCCATATGACTACCTGCTTGAGAGTGCAAGCCCCACTAGTAGGATAAAATACACACCCAGCATTCAAATAAAATGCCCCTGTCTACCATCCTCCAATGGTAGACAGGTGCATTTTATTTGAATGCTGGGTGTGTATTTTATCCCACTAGTGGGGTTTGCACTCTCAAGCAGGTAGTCATAAGGATGCAATCTATTTTTAAGTAGCGCTGTTCCTTTCCTCGCCGTGTACAAAGGTATTACAGTACACAGCTGTAAAACGCAATGTTCACATTTATTCATTGGGTTCCACCAGGATGAGGAAATGTGAACAGAGACTTCCTGCTCACACTAATGCTCTATAGCAGGGATGTCCAACTGCATTCTTCAAGGGCCGAGATGAAGTCCTCACACATTTTTGAAACAGTTCAAATGAATTGATGGGACTGAATCAGGAAAGGTGTGGTCCATCAGGTAGAACACATTTCTCCATATTTCTGTGTATCCTAAACCCTGGCATGGATATGACCCTCAAGGACTGGAGTTCAACATCCCTGCTCTATGGTATTGTGAGCTGTGCTTAGCAGGGTGCCTGCTCATGGCTTCTTGCATTAACTTAAATAAGCCTTGGCAAAGTGTTGTAGACCTGCTTCTTTGTCTAGGAGATTTCCTGAGGTCACATGTAGTCGGCAACTACAAAGAAGAAGGTAAGTTAGAGAGGAACTGTGACCAATGATTGAACATCATCTTAGTCAGTAGCTGATACCCCCTTTCCCATGAGAAATCTTTAACTTTTATTAAATAGATCATCAGGGGAGGTCTGTATGGTTTATATTATGGTGAAACCCCTCCCACAGTGTGATGTCATGAGCATGGTCCTGTCAGTTTCCTGTCTGGGAGCCTTGTTGCATTGTGGGAAATAACAGCTCTTTCCAACTGCCAAGCAAACAGTATTTCCCTCTGTCCATATGTATATCTATAAAAAAAAAACTTTTAACCTATCGCATTGTTAGGGGGTTTGGTTATCAGGGCCGGTGCTACAATGCAGGCAAGAGGGGAAATTGCCCCCAGGCCCCAGAGTGCATAGGGGCCCGCCAGGCAAGTTGATTTGGTGAGCCGCAGGTATGCAGCATGTATTGTGCAGGTAAAGGAGGTTAGGCAGCAGCAGGCAGGAGCCCCCCGAGTGCTCTCCCCCCCATATGCTGTGTGGTGGGCAGCGCAACAGAAGGGCCCCCAAGGGTACTACTCACCTGTCAGCGTCGTTGGGAAGTCCAGAATGTCTTCATTCAGTCACAACGTCTCCTCTCTGCTTTCCTCTAGTGGCACCTCTCAGTACTGCACCGCTGGAGGAGTCAGAGAGGAGACGCTGTGACTGAATGAAGTGGAGAAGACTTTCTGGACTTCCCAACGACACTGACAGGTGAGTAGTACCCTCGGTCCTTTTGTTGCGATGCTCACCACATATGCATATGGGGAGGGGGGAGGCAACTCAATCCTGGAGACACATCTAGCTATCTTGATGGGGGGCTACCTAATCATGCGGGGGGCACATCTGGCTACCTCTACAGGAGGCTGCCTATTTATGGGGGGCACATCTAGCTATCTATACTGGGGGGGAGCTACCTAATCATGGGGGCACATTTAACTATCTATTCTGGGGGGGGGGGGCCTAATTCTGGGAAACACTTCTGGCCGTCTATACTAGGGGGGAGACTACCTAACACTAGGGAGCACAGCTGGCCATTCAGTCTGATGGAGACGGGATGGGGGGGTCCATCAGTGGTTGGGAAACGGGGGGGGTCAAGGGGCCCCCCAAGTTACTTTTGCCCCAGGGCCAAGTTGGAGCTAGAACCGGCTCTGGTGGTTATAGATCAGTGATGTCTAACCTTGGCACTCCAGCTGTGGTAGAACTACAATTCCCATGAGGCAGTGCAATACTCTGACAGCTCTAAGCATAACTTGGGGAGGCAGAGGCATGATGGGATTTGTAGTTTTGTCACAGGTGGAGTGCCAAGGTTAGCCATTACTGTTGTAGATAATGGCAGCTGGTGTTCTCTGTTTTTTTTCTTTTCATGTCTGCCAGTAGTAAAGATGATGACAGGCTGAGGCTGATTGTGGATCAAACAATATAAACAAATAACATGGCGAATATCAATCGTTTCTTGATCTCTCTTCTATTTTTTAACTTCTCACTTTGCAATGTATTGATTTATTTTTCAACCTTTTCGCTTAAAGGGAATCTTCAGGCTTTATAAGTCCCCCGATCTACTTATCTGTTGCTTCCTCCCACTCCCTCCCGGCCTGCGCAGTACACTGCGGACAAAGTGGCCATGATTGACAGCGGCGCTCGTGCAAGCGCAGTAGGAGGCCGACCCTGAGGTCAGCCTTAGTACCAGCGGGGACACCGGGCTGCGGGCTGCGAGCGGAGCTGGGTCGTGGGACATGGGAAGGAGCTGGAGGAAGCCATACTTGCTCTACTTGTTTACAGTAATTAGTTTATTTTCTATGCATTTTATAGGAAAATACACAATACACACAAATAAAGATAGAAAAATACACAATTTCTCCAATTCAATCCCATATAGTTTTAAAATAAGCAATGCTACTATAAATAAAACCCACCCATCTTATTTGCCCATTAGTCCCGGCTATCACAACATTTAAATTTTGTTCCTAGTACAATGTATGGCATCAATATATTATGTGGAAATAAAGGTGTATTTTTTATGTAATTTTTTTTTTTTTTTTTTTTGTGTCCCATCAATTGTAAGCCCTTATGTTCTAAAGTAATACTAAAATAACTGTAATATACCCTCATGATACACATATTACACATTTTTTTTTCAATTTGTTTGCTTGATAACTGGGGGTGGGGGGTGTGAGGGGGTTTGGAAGTGATTTAATTAATTAATTTTATTATAGTGGGGTGCAATTCAACTTTGGTGTGAATTACCAGGAAGCGTTTCAATTCTCATGAATGGGCATGGCCCGTGATCGGGGTTATGTACATTTATTACAGGTACTGGGATCAAGCCTGGTGCTCTTAGGGGAAAGGCAGCTGAAACTAAACAGCGCTCTGTGGAATCTGGTGGATTCCCACTTCTGATGATCTGCATGTTCATTCTGAGCTAATCAGTGACAATTTATTAGAGGCTGATAATCAGCCCAGCAGCCGGGCACATAGCATTTTTTTAAAAAACACGCGACACCCATGCTAACCTAGAAATAAAAAACACATATATAAGTAGATAAATACTACTTCTACTTGCATAACAGATGTATTGTGCTATCCACGTAATGATTCCTGTGAATTTTACAAAGGAAAAGCAGAAAATCGTAGTCTAGGCAGTGGCCATCTTGCCAAGCTAATGCTGACATCATATCCTCCCTGACTTCCCCCCCCCCCCTCCTTTCTCTTGCTCATTGTGTATTCATTAGCTGCCCTCCTCCCAGAGTCTTTTTTTTATTTACACATCCAATCACTGAGTCACCTCAGCCTTGCTTGGAAACACAAGTGATCAACTAGGCAGGGAAATAAAAGGAAGAGGAAGAATATATTATAGATAAAAAGAACTCCCAGCATTCAAAAGAACTCCCAGTATTCAACTTTTTGGCACTGTTTGGCACTAGGGCCAGTGCTCCTAAAGTATGTGATAACTCCAAACCATAACAGCAAAAAAAATTTTGAATGCAGGATTAGCATCTTTATCACTTAATACACTCAGACCAGTTGCTGTTGAAATTTGATTTTTATGGTGACAATACCACTTTAAAGGAAGTAAACCGTAGTACCTTCCATATCCCTTATGTAAGTCTCCTTGAAAGGACAACTGTAATGAGAAGAATATGGAGGCTGCCATATGTATTTCCTTCTATACAATACCTGTTGCCTGACAGCCCTGCTGATCTATTTGGCTGCAGTAGTGTCTGGATCACAACAGAAACAAGCATGCTGCTAATCCTGTCATAGTTACATAGTTACATAGTTATTTTGGTTGAAAAAAGATATACGTCCATCGAGTTCAACCAGTACAAAGTACAACACCAGCCTGCTCCCTCACATATCCCTGGTGATCCAGAGGAAGGCGAAAAAACCCTTACAAGGCATGGTCCAATTAGCCCCAAAAGGAAAAAATTCCTTCCTGACTCCAGATGGCAATCAGATAAAATCCCTGGATCAACATCATTAGCCATTACCTAGTAATTGTAGCCATGGATGTCTTTCAACGCAAGGAAAGCATCTAAGCCCCTGACAATAATGTCAGAAACACCTGATGATCTGCATCCCTGTTCAGGGGCTGTGGCTAATTGTATTAGAGGCAGAGGATCAGCAGGACAGTCAGGCAACTAGTATTGCTTATAAGGGAATAAATATGACAGCCTCCACATTCCTCTTGTTACAGTTGTCCTTTAACAGCCATCGGCCCAGTTTCTGAGGGAACCATACTGGCCATGATGGACGTGGAGTCCCTGTACACGAACATTCCCCATGATGATGGTATTGCGGCCTGTCGTAAATATCTTCAGGGTCAGGGCATACCTGTAAAGCCTATTACTGGACTGATCAAATTCATTCTTACTCATAATTATTTCACTTTTGGACAGGACCTCTATTTACAGCAGATGGGCGTGGCAATGGGTTCGCGATTCGCTCCACAGTATGAAAATCTATTCATGGCCAAAATCGAAGAGGAATACCTCAATGCATGTGGCATAAAACCCTTGGCCTACTTTCGCTTCATTGATGATATTTTAATCATCTGGTCCGCAAGTAAGGATGATCTTCTCCAGTTCCACAGGAACTTCAATGCCTTCCATCCTACAATCAAATTGAAACTTACCTACTCTCACACAGAGATTAACTTTCTGGACACCACCATATACATCAGGGGTAACAACATACAAACCTCTGTGTATCGCAAACCTACAGACCGTCCCACATACCTAAGATATGACAGTTTTCATCCCAAGCACATTAAGAACTCTATAATTTACAGCCAAGCTATAAGGTACAACCGGATTTGTTCTGACAGGATGGACAGAGACAAGCACCTGGATCACCTTAAGAACATTTTCATTAAACAAGGTTACAGTCCTCCCATGGCTGAGGCCCAAATCAGGAAAGCCAGCAACATCCCCAGGACTGAACTCCTGAAATATAAGCAAAACCAGTAGAAGGAACGTGTCCCTTTGGTTGTCACCTACAACCCACACCTGGTAATCTTAAGGAGGATTGCTAAGGAACTTCATCCCATTTTACACAAGGATCACAGACTGAGAACGATATTCCCTAAACCTCCACTCTTGTCATATCGGCAACCACACAATCTAAAACAGATGATTGTCAGGAGCTCTTTGAATAGGCCTCAACAAAACGGAACATCACCCTGCCGACAAAAAATATGTGGGACCTGCAGACACATTTACTCCACTGACAGGGTAACGATACCAGGTTCACAACAGGAGTACAGAGTACAAGGTAAATTTTCCTGTGGGTCCACCAATCTGGTATATCTGATCATGTGTGCTAAATGCCCCAATGTTATGTACGTAGGAGAAACTGGACAAACTCTGCGCAAACGTATGAATGGACACAGGCACACTAATAATGATACCAAATCTGGACTCCCAGTTGCTACACACTTTCGGTCCAACGGACACAGCATGGATGATCTTCGTGTCACTGCCCTGAAGGGCGGCTTCAAAACGTCAAATGACCGATTAATAGCAGAAACAAAATTTATAAATTGGTTCAAAGCTGTGGAGAAGGGTTTGAATAAGGACAACAACTTTCTATATTGGTATGAGATTGATGATATTTGAACTGTCTCAGCCACTCTAGCTGAACTTGTGAACTAAGAATTTACGACACCTCTGGGTCAATCCTAATACCAGGTCTGTGAGCAATGGAGTAAACAAGGATCCTTATCTTACCCCATTTAGATGGTCTGTTTGAATTAAGGCATCTTAATGACATGTATTTTTGCTTGAAAAAAATATCTGTTTTCCCTTTTGATGTTGCATGTATATAAGCTGTCTGTACCACCAGCTTGCAAACTAACAGGATGTAAACCTGACGAAGGCTGCAAGGCCGAAAGCTTGTTTATTCTTATTCATTTGTAGTTAGCCAATAAATGGTATCATCCTGATTTAAAACTTCTTGCTTTTACTGATGCCTAACACGGTACAATACCCTACTGCTACTACTATGCTTGAAGATACCGCAATGTACCGCACTTTCCTGGAACTAAAGAAAGACCTGAAGAAACTTGCACAACTGGACAGCGACATCTTTTTCTTGACTACATGCAAAAAGGAAAAACTTATACCTCAAGGACTAAGGATACAGAATCCCACCCTGCATACATACAATAGCAGGTTTGCAGAAGAAATCTGCAGGAGGAGCTCGGAGAGAATACGGAATAACCTTTTAAGAGTCTGCTATAACCGTAAGAAGATTACAAAAGATGAGATACAGAGCCTGAAACTGTCTCTGAATGATGACCCCACTGGATATACATGGGATAAACTACAGACCTTCTATGGGAAACTACAGAGATTCCTAATTAACAACAAAAAGAAAAAACTTCAGAGACTTAGAATTAAGAGTGGACGCCTGGATGCACAAGCAGCAGAAAAAGAGCAACCCACAGGTGTAATGAATCTTTCCTCTTATCAGGCTACTAAAGTTGAAATGTCAGTACTCTCCAAAGGCCTGTCATTCTGCCCTGCGAGACCCATAGACAGGATTGCACTCTGTGGAGATATGGAGGAATTTTTCAGAAAGCTGCGACTCAAGGAACACTACCATGATAAGGAAGCCTGTGATACAATGGATAATGGACCAAAACGCGCCAGATCTAAAAAGAAAAAAAAGAAAAAAAGATGGACCCCCAAAGAAGGACAAAACCCGGCCCTGGATAAATACATCAACAAATTCAGACGCAGAATCTCTGACAGGATCCCGAGTAAAAGAAAGACACTGGCCCAGAACGTAACACCACAGGAGCGACAGGCCATCAGATCCCTTAAGGAGAATAAGGACATTATTATTAAACCAGCGGATAAAGGTGGTGCCATAGTCATAATGAACACCAGTGACTACATCCAGGAGGCACAAAGACAATTATCCAACACCGCTCACTATGCCAAATTACAGGGGGACCCCGCAAAAGGCTACAGGATGGCACTGAATAGGATGGTTAACAGATTGGCTGCAAACATCAGACAACATGTAAGGACCCTTGTCCCTGAAGAGCCTAGAACAGCCTGCATTTTATTTTTACATGCTTCCCAAGATCCACAAAGAGGGAAACCCAGGCAGGCCCATAATCTCAGGGAGCGGAACTCTTACAGAGAACATCTCAGGGTGGCTGGAAAACATCTTGAAACCTCTTGTCTGTAAAACACCCAGCTACTTACAGGATACCACCCACCTCCTGAACAAACTGACAGCCATCGGCCCAGTACCTGAGGGACGTGGAGTCCCTGTACACGAACATTCCCCATGATGATGGTATTGCGGCCTGCCGTAAATATCTTCAGGGTCAGGGCATACCTGTAAAGCCTATTACTGGACTGATCAAATTCATTCTCACTCATAATTATTTCACTTTTGGACAGGACCTCTATTTACAGCAGATGGGCGTGGCAATGGGTTCGCGATTCGCTCCACAGTATGCAAATCTATTCATGGCCAAAATCGAAGAGGAATACCTCAATGCATGTGGCATAAAACCCTTGGCCTACTTCCGCTTCATTGATGATATTTTAATCATCTGGTCCGCAAGTGAGGATGATCTTCTCCAGTTCCACAGGAACTTCAATGCCTTCCATCCTACAATCAAATTGAAACTTACCTACTCTCACACAGAGATTAACTTTCTGGACACCACCATATACATCAGGGGTAACAACTAGTGTTGGGCGAACAGTGTTCGCCACTGTTCGGGTTCTGCAGAACTTCACCCTGTTTGGGTGATGTTCGAGTTCGGCCGAACACCTGACGGTGCTTGGCCAAACCGTTCGGCCGCATGGCCGAACTAAGAGCGCATGGCCGAACGTTCCCCGAACGTTCGGCTAGCGCTGTGATTGGCCGAACGGGTCACGTGGTTCGGACCCGAACGCGTTCTGATTGGCCGAACGGTCACGTGGTTTGGGTAAATAAATACCCGAACCACGTCATATCTCCGCCATTTGTCTGTGGGTTTAGCTTTGGGTAGGCAGGCAGGGTAGTTCGCGCTCCAGCCACGCTAGCCAGGGTCCCCCCCAGTCATTGTGTGTCGCTGCTGGGAACAGTAGTACACCGCTCGCTCAGTCAGACTATATATAGCATTGTTTACTGCCACTGTGTACCTCGCTCAGCCACGCTATATATAGCATTGTGTTTTCTGACACTCTGTGTACACGGCTCAGCCTGACTATATAGCATTGTGTGTACTGCCACTGTGCACCTCGCTCAGCCACGCTATATATAGCATTGTGTTTACTGACACTCTGTGTACACCGCTCAGCCAGACTATATACCAATTTTTACTGACACTCTGTGTACACGGCTCAGCCAGACTATATACCATTGTTTACTGACACTCTGTGTACACGGCTCAGCCAGACTATATACCATTGTTTACTGACACTCTGTGTACACCGCTCAGCCAGACTATATACCATTGTTTACTGACACTCTGTGTACACGACTCAGCCAGACTATATACCATTGTTTACTGACACTCTGTGTACACGGCTCAGCCAGACTTTATACCATTGTTTACTGAAACTCTGTGTACACCGCTCAGCCAGACTATATACCATTGTTTACTGACACTCTGTGTACACGGCTCAGCCAGACTATATAGCATTGTTTACTGACACTCTGTGTACACGGCTCAGCCAGACTATATAGCATTGTTTACTGACACTCTGTGTACACGGCTCAGCCAGACTATATACCATTGTTTACTGACACTCTGTGTACACGGCTCAGCCAGACTATATAGCATTGTTTACTGACACTCTGTGTACACGGCTCAGCCAGACTATATAGCATTGTTTACTGACACTCTGTGTACACGGCTCAGCCAGACTATATAGCATTGTTTACTGACACTCTGTGTACACGGCTCAGCCAGACTATATAGTTTTGTGTGTACTTCCACTCTGTGTACACCGCTCAGCCAGACTATATAGCATTGTGTGTACTTCCACTCTGTGTACACCGCTCAGCCAGACTATATAGCATTGTGTGTACTTCCACTCTGTGTACACCGCTCAGCCAGACTATATATCATTGTGTGTACTGCCACTCTGTGTACACCGCTCAGCCAGACTATATAGCATTGTGTGTACTTCCACTCTGTGTACACCGCTCAGCCAGACTATATAGCATTGTGTGTACTGCCACTCTGTGTACACCGCTCAGCCAGACTATATAGCATTGTGTGTACTTCCACTCTGTGTACACCGCTCAGCCAGACTATATAGCATTGTGTGTACTTCCACTCTGTGTACACCGCTCAGCCAGACTATATAGCATTGTGTGTACTTCCACTCTGTGTACACCGCTCAGCCAGACTATATAGCATTGTGTGTACTTCCACTCTGTGTACACCGCTCAGCCAGACTATATATCATTGTGTGTACTGCCACTCTGTGTACACCGCTCAGCCAGACTATATAGCATTGTGTGTACTTCCACTCTGTGTACACCACTCAGCCAGACTATATATCATTGTGTGTACTGCCACTCTGTGTACACCGCTCAGCCAGACTATATAGCATTGTGTGTACTGCCACTCTGTGTACACCGCTCAGCCAGACTATATAGCATTGTTTACTGACACTCTGTATACACGGCTCAGCCAGACTATATAGCATTGTGTGTACTTCCACTCTGTGTACACCGCTCAGCCAGACTATATAGCATTGTGTGTACTTCCATTCTGTGTACACCGCTCAGCCAGACTATATAGCATTGTGTGTACTTCCACTCTGTGTACACCACTCAGCCAGACTATATATCATTGTGTGTACTGCCACTCTGTGTACACCGCTCAGCCAGACTATATAGCATTGTGTGTACTGCCACTCTGTGTACACCGCTCAGCCAGACTATATAGCATTGTTTACTGACACTCTGTGTACACGGCTCAGCCAGACTATATAGCATTGTGTGTACTTCCACTCTGTGTACACCGCTCAGCCAGACTATATAGCATTGTGTGTACTTCCACTCTGTGTCTGCTGGGCCTGGGAACAGTAGTACACCGCTCACCCGCCACTGTATAGCATTGTGCTCTGTGTCGCTGCTGGCAATAGTGGTACGCCGCTCACCCACCACTGTATAGCATTTCTGTACTGCCACTGTACTGCTGCCAGTCAGCGTGTACTTTAAGGATAAGTGAAATGAGGAAGAAATCCGGTGAAAGAGGGAGGGGCAAGGGAAGAGGTGTTTCCCCTGACGGTTCACGTACAGGCCACAGGGGAGCACCCAAGCCAACCCACTCAATACCGCCCATGTTGTCCAGGACAACCACCCTCACAGATCCAAAAGAACAGGACCGGATAATTACTTGGATGACCTCTCAAGCGTCCAGCAGTGGGTTAAGCAGCACCAGCACATCACGCACGAGGTCCGAGTCCTCAGCCAGTTACAAGGAGCCAGTGGGCACAAAGCTGACACAACCGGCAGCGACACCACGCACACAACTGCCAGATAACCAGTCCGATGAATTACCTCAGGACACAATGGGGTATTCGCAGGAGCTATTCCCAGGCCAACAAACTTCCACCTTTGAAAGGTCAATGGAGGAACAGCCAGAAATGTTGTGCCCGGATTCACAACCATTTAGTGTGGGAAATGCACCGGGCACTGAAATACAAGGCGAGTCCGAGGACTTTGTAACCCAAATCCCAGAGCAAGTTGGGCAGGAGGGGTTGCAATTGCAGGAGGTCGGCCGAGAAGCTCTGGAAGACGACGTTGGAGTGAGCTGCGCAGAGGTTGTTCTGGGGAGCTCTACTCCACGGCGGCGGCCCCCCACAATGACATATGACGAGTTTCAGGAGATGGAAGAGGAGGGTATGGACAATGTGGACATAGACCCAGATTTTGTTTGTGAACGAGAACATCGCCGTCGTAGCAGCAGCACAGATGAGTCTGTTGAAGAACCCACTTCTGCACGAGTTCGCCTTGTGCCACAAGGTAGGCGGCGTGCAATTTCAGGCACCACAAGCGTGGAAGTTCAAGTGAGAGGCAAAAGAGGCGCAAACCGAAATCGCCAGCAAGGCAGGTGCTCCAAAGTCTGGGCTTTCTTTGAAGACTGCACTGAGGATGTTACCATGGCGATTTGCAAGGTGTGCAAGACCCGCCTGAGCAGGGGGAAAAGTATTAACAACCTCTCCACCACCAGCATGAGCCGCCACATGCTATCCAAACATCCCACTCTGTGGGCAAACGCGGCAGGACAGGGTACCACCAGCAACACTGCCTCCCTTGGGTTCACCAGACTCACCACCAGACCCGCCTCAGCAGCAGCAGTAGCCCAGCCATTGCGTGGTTCACAACATTCACAAACATCAGACGACGCTGACACTGTCACTTTCCGGAGTAGTGCTCTTGAGGTCTCCCAGTGTTCATCATCAAACACAACAACCAACAGCCCTTCAGTGTGCAGCCCTACGGTTCAGTTGTCTGTGTCGGAGATGTTTGAGCGCAAGAGGAAATTGCCAGCAAATGACCCCCCGGGCCGTGGCAGTAACAGCCAGCATAGCCAAGCTTCTGGCCTGCGAAATGCTGCCATATCGAGTGGTGGAGACAAACAGCTTCAAGGGCATGATGTCAGTGGCCATCCCACGTTACGTGGTTCCCAGCCGCTACCACTTTGCGCGCTCTGCAGTGCCTGAGTTGCATGAGCACGTGGTCAGCAAAATAACCCGAAGCTTGAAGAATGCCGTTGCCTGCAAGGTTCACCTCACCACTGACACCTGGACGAGTGCGTTCGGCCTGGGTTGATACATCTCCCTTACCGTGCACTGGGTGAACCTTGTGGAGCCTGGCAGCAGTTCCTCACCTGCTACGGCGCGGGTGTTGCCCACGCCGCAAACAGCTGCACCGCCGTCCCTCCCACTGGATAACAACAGCAGCACCTACCTCTCTGACTCCTTCTCCTCCAACGCATCTCAAAGCTGTACCTCATCCGGAAACGCTAACCCAGCAACAGCAGCAGTAGGATCGTGGAAGCAGTGCAGCACAGCTGTTGGCATGCGTCAGCAAGCGTTGCTGAAGCTGATCTGCCTTGGGGATAAGCAGCACACAGGGGAGGAAATTTGGAGGGGAATAAAGGAACAGACGGATTTGTGGCTGGCACCGCTGGACCTGAAACCGGGCATGGTTGTGTGTGATAATGGGAGTAATCTCATTCGCGCTTTAAGGTTGGCTAAGCTGACACACATCCCTTGCCTGGCGCACGTGATGAACCTAGTAGTTCAGCGGTTCCTGAGGACGTACCCAGGCGTGCCCGATCTTCTGTTGAAGGTGCGTCGAGTGGCCAAACATTGTAGAAATTCCAGTACTGCTTCGGGGGCACTCGCCAAGATGCAGGAGCGCTTCAATCTCCCCCACCATCGCTTGCTGTGTGATGTCCCTACGCGCTGGAATTCTACGCTGCACATGCTAGCCCGCTTTTGCGAGCAGAAGAGTGCAGTGGTCCAGTACATGACGGCGCAGTACCGAGGCGCATCCGGACAGCTGCCAAGCTTCTGTGGATCCGATTGGGCCAACATGTTGGACCTCTGCCAAGTCCTCCAAAATTTTGAGCAATCCACGTTGCTTGTGAGCAGTGACAACTCTTCAGTCAGCATTACCATACCACTGCTGTGTTTACTGAAGAGGTCAATGTTGAAAATCAAGGAAACAGCTGTCATGATGCAACTGGGGGAATCTGAAGGAGAAAACGATCAGCGTGATGGTACCAACATCAGGCCATCCGCCTCAGGAAACGCTGGCCCCAGCAGCTATGACGAAGAAGAGGAGGAGGAACAGCTGGAGTTGGAGCAGGAATTTCCTGCCACCACTGACGAGGGCCAGAGCGGTGCACGTTGGACTTCCACAATTCAGCGCGAATGGTCAGCAGAAGCAGACCAGGAGGAAGGTGACGACTATGATGCATCACAACAACTATCACAACGCTCACAAGAGGATGATGAGGATTCTGGTAGGACTCTGGCACACATGGCTCAATTCATGCTAGACTGCATTGAACGCGACCCACGCATTGTGCGCATTCTGGACAACACCAATTACTGGGTTTATACCCTTCTGGATCCACGGTACAAACACAATGTTCCAAAACTGCTTGAAGAAAGAGTCAGACAGGTCAAAATGGAAGAATACCAGCAGGCCCTTGTGGAGACTTTAGAGAGGAGATTGACATCCTCCCCCTCCTCTAGCCAGTTGTACGCCGACAGACTGACTTCCGCAAACCCAGGACGACCAGGAGGGCAGCAAACAACGCAAGCCGCAGCTAGTGCCCAAAAGGGAATGGTATCGGCAGTGTCCTTGGAGTGGGAAAATTTTCTGACACCCATGCAGCCGCAGCCCACTGAACAGCAAGCGTGCAGATCCACCTCCAACACCGATCGCCTGGAGAAGATGGTCAAGGACTACATGTCAGATGGCGTAGCTGTGTTGAACAATCCATCTGCACCCTTCAACTATTGGGTATCGAAGCTAGACACCTGGCACGAACTGGCAATGTACGCAATAGAGGTGCTGGCTTGCCCGGCAGCCAGCGTTATGTCGGAACGCTGTTTCAGTGCTGCCGGAGGCATCGTCACAGATCGGCGTATCCGCCTCTCCACAGAAAATGCAGACCGTCTGTCTCAAATTAAAATGAATCAATCCTGGATTGGAAACGACTACGCAACACTCCAGGACCCCAACCAAGTAACATGACCAAAGAACATCTGGGATGGTTTAGCGTTTCCGGTCCCTGTTTATTGAACCTTTATTACATTTATGACTGCATGGCGGCAAAAAGCATTGCTGCTATATCCGCACGCTTTTTGTCCTCATGCAAGGCCGGCGTTGTTGTGTCTCAAAAAGCATGGCCTTCTCCTCCTGCGCCTGCTCCTGTTCCACGTGTGCTGCTGCTGCTGCGTTAGCGTTGCCGGTCCCTGTTTATGGAACCTCTTATCTTTATTACATTTATGAATGCATGCATGGCGGTACAAAGCATGCTATCCGCACGCTTCTTGTCCTCATGCAAGGCCTGGGTTGTTGTGTCTCACAAAGCGTGGCCTTCTCCTCCTGCGCCTCCTCCTGTTCCATCACGTCTGCTGCTGCTGGGTTAGCGTTGCCGCGTGGTCCCTGTTTATTGAACCTCTTATCTTTATTACATTTATGACTGCATGGCGGTACAAAGCATGCTATCCGCACGCTTCTTGTCCTCGTGCAAGGCCTGGGTTGTTGTGTCTCACTAAGCGTGGCCTTCTCCTCCTGCGCCTCCTCCTGTTCCATCACGTCTGCTGCTGCTGGGTTAGCGTTGCCGCGTGGTCCCTGTTTATTGAACCTCTTATCTTTATTACATTTATGACTGCATGGCGGTACAAAGCATGCTATCCGCACGCTTCTTGTCCTCATGCAAGGCCTGGGTTGTTGTGTCTCACAAAGCGTGGCCTTCTCCTCCTGCGCCTCCTCCTGTTCCATCACGTCTGCTGCTGCTGGGTTAGCGTTGCCGCGTGGTCCCTGTTTATTGAACCTCTTATCTTTATTACATTTATGACTGCATGGCGGTACAAAGCATGCTATCCGCATGCTTCTTGTCCTCGTGCAAGGCCTGGGTTGTTGTGACTCACAAAGCGTGGCCTTCTCCTCCTGCGCCTCCTCCTGTTTAGTGTTGGGCGAACAGTGTTCGCCACTGTTCGGGTTCTGCAGAACATCACCCTGTTCGGGTGATGTTCGAGTTCGGCCGAACACCTGACGGTGCTCGGCCAAACCGTTCGGCCATATGGCCGAACTAAGAGCGCATGGCCGAACGTTCCCCGAACGTTCGGCTAGCGCTGTGATTGGCCGAACGGGTCACGTGGTTCGGACCCGAACGCGCTCTGATTGGCCGAACTGTCACGTGGTTCGGGTAAATAAATACCCGAACCACGTCATATCTCCGCCATTTGTCTGTGGGTTTAGCTTTGGGTAGGCAGGCAGGGTAGTTCGCGCTCCAGCCACGCTAGCCAGGGTCCCCCCCAGTCATTGTGTGTCGCTGCTGGGAATAGTAGTACACCGCTCGCTCAGCATTCTGTTTACTGCCACTCTGTGTACCTCGCTCAGCCACACTATATAGCATTCTGTTTACTGCCACTCTGTGTCTGCTGGGAATAGTAGTACACCGCTTGCACAGCCACACTATATAGCATTCTGTTTACTGCCACTCTGTGTACCTCGCTCAGCCACACTATATAGCATTCTGTTTACTGCCACTCTGTGTCTGCTGGGAATAGTGGTACACCGCTCGCTCAGCCACACTATATAGCATTCTGTTCACTGTTCTGTGTCTGCTTGGAATAGTGGTACACCGCTCGTTCAGCCACACTATATAGCATTCTGTGTACTGTTCTGTGTCTGCTGGGAACAGTAGTACACCGCTCGTTCAGCCACACTATATAGCATTCTGTGTACTGTTCTGTGTCTGCTGGGAACAGTAGTACACCGCTCGCTCAGCCACACTATATAGCATTCTGTTCACTGTTCTGTGTCTGCTGGGAATAGTGGTACACCGCTCGCTCAGCCACACTATATAGCATTCTGTTCACTGTTCTGTGTCTGCTGGGAATAGTGGTACACCGCTCGCTCAGCCACACTATATAGCATTCTGTTTACTGTTCTGTGTCTGCTGGGAATAGTGGTACACCGCTCGCTCATCCACACTATATAGCATTCTGTTCACTGTTCTGTGTCTGCTGGGAATAGTGGTACACCGCTCGCTCAGCCACACTATATAGCATTCTGTTCACTGTTCTGTGTCTGCTGGGAATAGTGGTACACCGCTCGCTCAGCCACACTATATAGCATTCTGTTTACTGCCACTCTGTGTACCTCGCTCAGCCACACTATATAGCATTCTGTTTACTGCCACTCTGTGTCTGCTGGGAATAGTGGTACACCGCTCGCTCAGCCACACTATATAGCATTCTGTTCACTGTTCTGTGTCTGCTTGGAATAGTGGTACACCGCTCGCTCAGCCACACTATATAGCATTCTGTTTACTGTTCTGTGTCTGCTGGGAATAGTGGTACACCGCTCGCTCAGCCACACTATATAGCATTCTGTTCACTGTTCTGTGTCTGCTGGGAATAGTGGTACACCGCTCGCTCAGCCACACTATATAGCATACTGTTTACTGTTCTGTGTCTGCTGGGAACAGTAGTACACCGCTCGCTCAGCCAGAGTATATAGCATTGTGTTTACTGCCACTCTGTGTACACCGCTCAGCCAGACTATATACCATTGTTTACTGACACTCTGTGTACACCACTCAGCCACACTATATACCATTGTTTACTGACACTCTGTGTACACCGCTCAGCCAGACTATATACCATTGTTTACTGCCACTCTGATTCTGCTGGGAACAGTAGTACACCGCTCGCTCAGCCAGACTATATACCATTGTTTACTGACACTCTATGTACACCGCTCAGCCAGACTATATACCATTGTTTACTGCCACTCTGATTCTGCTGGGAACAGTAGTACACCGCTCGCTCAGCCAGACTATATACCATTGTTTACTGACACTCTATGTACACCGCTCAGCCAGACTATATACCATTGTTTACTGCCACTCTGATTCTGCTGGGAACAGTAGTACACCGCTCGCTCAGCCAGACTATATAGCATTGTGTTTACTGCCACTCTGTGTACACCGCTCAGCCACACTATATAGCATTGCGTACTCTGCCAGTCAGTGTGTATATTGCTGGGATCAGTAATACTCCACTCACCGTCAACCACTATATGAGCTCAACATGAGTTCCCCAGAGACCTCCGCTGTGAGCAGCACTCCCAACAACAGCAACAGCCAACGCCCCACGCAAGCTATAACATCCACCCCAGCAGCCAGTGGTCAGCAGCAGCCCTCCCCGGAGGAGAACGTTGTGTCCATCAGTCCGTCGCCAGAGCGATTAATGAGGGCTGCCATTGAGGAGATGATGGGGCCTGATGTGGAGGAGGAGGTCTGGCTCAGGCCAGCATCCCAAGTTAATGTTGAGGACGATGAGGGGTCTGTGTCTGGGGATGTTGGGGTGGCAGAGGTGGTGGGTGGGTCAGACTCAGGAGAAGAGTTGTATGATGAGGATGATGATCGGGACCATCTGTATGTGCCTCAGAGTCCGACCCCGGAAAACATGTTGTATCGTGTGTTTAGGTACTAAAATCTGCGTTCCCTCCCAGTAGTGTTGGGCGAACAGTGTTTGCCACTGTTCGGGTTCTGCAGAACATCACCCTGTTCGGGGTGACTATATAGCAGACTATATAGCATTGTGTTTAATGCCACTCTGTGTACACGGCTCAGCCACACTATATAGCATTGTGTTTACTTCCACTCTGTGTCTGCTGGGAACAGTAGTACACCGCTCACCCGCCACTGTATAGCATTGTGCTCTGTGTCACTGCTGACAATAGTGGTACACCGCTCACCCACCACTGTATAGCATTTCTGTACTGCCACTGTACTGCTGCCAGTCAGCGTGTACTTTAAGGATAAGTGAAATGAGGAAGAAATCCGGTGAAAGAGGGAGGGGCAAGGGAAGAGGTGTTTCCCCTGACGGTTCACGTACAGGCCACAGGGGAGCACCCAAGAAAACCCACTCAATACTGCCCATGTTGTCCAGGACAACAACCCTCACAGATCCAAAAGAACAGGACCAGATAATTACTTGGATGACCTCTCAAGCGTCCAGCAGTGGGTTAAGCAGCACCAGCACATCACGCACGAGGTCCGAGTCCTCAGCCAGTTAAAGTCTGGGCTTTCTTTGAAGACTGCACTGAGGATGTTACCATGGCGATTTGCAAGGTGTGCAAGACCCGCCTGAGCAGGGGGAAAAGTATTAACAACCTCTCCACCACCAGCATGAGCCGCCACATTCTATCCAAACATCCCACTCTGTGGGCAAACGCGGCAGGACAGGGTACCACCAGCAACACTGCCTCCCTTGGGTTCACCAGACTCACCACCAGACCCGCCTCAGCAGCAGCAGTAGCCCAGCCATTGCGTGGTTCACAACATTCACAAACATCAGACGATGCTGACACTGTCACTTTCCGGACTAGTGCTCTTGAGGTCTCCCAGTGTTCATCAAACACAACAACCAACAGCCCTTCGGTGTGCAGCGCTACGGTTGAGTTGTCTGTTTCTGAGATGTTTGAGCACAAGAGGAAATTGCCAGCAAATGACCCCCGGGCCGTGGCAGTAACAGCCAGCCAGCATAGCCAAGCTTCTGGCCTGCGAAATGCTGCCATATCGAGTGGTGGAGACAAACAGCTTCAAGGGCATGATGTCAGTGGCCATCCCACGTTACGTGGTTCCCAGCCGCTACCACTTTGCGCGCTCTGCAGTGCCTGAGTTGCATGAGCACGTGGTCAGCTAAATAACCCGAAGCTTGAAGAATGCCGTTGCCTGCAAGGTTCACCTCACCACTGACACCTGGACGAGTGCGTTCGGCCAGGGTCGATACATCTCCCTTACCGCGCACTGGGTGAACCTTGTGGAGCCTGGCAGCGATTCCTCACCTGCTACGGCGCGGGTGTTGCCCACGCCGCAAACAGCTGGATAACAACAGCAGCACCTACCTCTCTGACTCCTTCTCCTCCAACGCATCTCAAAGCTGTACCTCATCCGGAAATGCTAACCCAGCACCAGCAGCAGTAGGATCGTGGAAGCAGTGCAGCACAGCTGTTGGCATGCGTCAGCAAGCGTTGCTGAAGCTGATCTGCCTTGGGGATAAGCAGCACACAGGGGAGGAAATTTGGAGGGGAATAAAGGAACAGACGGATTTGTGGCTGGCACCGCTGGACCTGAAACCGGGCATGAAGCTAGACACCTGGCACGAACTGGCAATGTACGCAATAGAGGTGCTGGCTTGCCCGGCAGCCAGCGTTATGTCGGAACGCTGTTTCAGTGCTGCCGGAGGCATCATCACAGATCGGCGTATCCGCCTCTCCACAGAAAATGCAGACCGTCTGACTCAAATTAAAATGAATCAATCCTGGATTGGAAACGACTACGCAACACTCCTGGACCCCAACCAAGTAACATGACCGATGAACATCTGGGATGGTTTAGCGTTTCCGGTCCCTGTTTATTGAACCTCTCATCTGTATTACATTTATGACTGCATGGCGGCAAAAAGCATTGCTGCTATATCCGCACGCTTTTTGTCCTCATGCAAGGCCTGGGTTGTTGTGTCTCACAAAGCGTGGCCTTCTCCTCCTGCGCCTCCTCCTGTTCCATCACGTGTGCTGCTGCTGCTGCTGGGTTACCGTTGCCGCGTGGTCCCTGTTTATTGAACCTCTTATCTTTATTACATTTATGACTACATGGCGGTACAAAGCATGCTATCCGCACGCTTTTTGTCCTCATGCAAGGCCTGGGTTGTTGTGTCTCACAAAGCGTGGCCTTCTCCTCCTGCGCCTCCTCCTGTTCCATCACGTGTGCTGCTGCTGCTGCTGCTGCTGGGTTAGCGTTGCCGCGTGGTCCCTGTTTATTGAACCTCTTATCTTTATTACATTTATGACTACATGGCGGTACAAAGCATGCTATCCGCACGCTTTTTGTCCTCATGCAAGGCCTGGGTTGTTGTGTCTCACAAAGCGTGGCCTTCTCCTCCTGCGCCTCCTCCTGTTCCATCACGTGTGCTGCTGCTGGGTTAGCGTTGCCGCGTGGTCCCTGTTTATTGAACCACTTATCTTTATTACATTTATGACTGCATGGTGGTACAAAGCATGCTATCCGCACGCTTCTTGTCCTCATGCAAGGCCTGGGTTGTTGTGTCTCAAAGCGTGGCCTTCTCCTCCTGCGCCACCCTCCTCCTGTTCCATCACGTGTGCTGCTGCTGGGTTAGCATTACCGGTCCCTTTTCCTGGAACCTCTTATATGTATTACATTTATGACTGCATGCCGACAAAAAGCATGTTACCTGTGCAAAGAAAACAGACATTTCCCGCATTTAAAAGACAGTTTTCCCTTTGAAACTTTAAAATCGATTTTCTCAAAAACTATAAGCTCTTTTTGCTAAATTTTTTTTTCCTCTTGTACCCACTCCCAAGGTGCACATACCCTGTAAATTTGGGGTATGTAGCATATAAGGAGGCTTTACAAAGCACAAAAGTTCGGGTCCCCATTGACTTCCATTATGTTCGGAGTTCGGGTCGAACACCCGAACATCGCGGCCATGTTCGGCCTGTTCGGCCCGAACCCGAACATCTAGATGTTCGCCCAACACTACTCCTGTTCCATCACGTCTGCTGCTGCTGGGTTAGCGTTGCCGCGTGGTCCCTGTTTATTGAACCTCTTATCTTTATTACATTTATGACTGCATGGCGGTACAAAGCATGCTATCCGCACGCTTCTTGTCCTCGTGCAAGGCCTGGGTTGTTGTGTCTCACAAAGCGTGGCCTTCTCCTCCTGCGCCTCCTCCTGTTCCATCACGTCTGCTGCTGCTGGGTTAGCGTTGCCGCGTGGTCCCTGTTTATTGAACCTCTTATCTTTATTACATTTATGACTGCATGGCGGTACAAAGCATGCTATCCGCACGCTTCTTGTCCTCGTGCAAGGCCTGGGTTGTTGTGTCTCACAAAGCGTGGCCTTCTCCTCCTGTGCCTCCTCCTGTTCCATCAGGTCTGCTGCTGCTGGGTTAGCGTTGCCGCGTGGTCCCTGTTTATTGAACCTCTTATCTTTATTACATTTATGACTGCATGGCGGTACAAAGCATGCTTTCCACACGCTTCTTGTCCTCGTGCAAGGCCTGGGTTGTTGTGTCTCACAAAGCGTGGCCTTCTCCTCCTGCGCCTCCTCCTGTTCCATCACGTCTGCTGCTGCTGGGTTAGCGTTGCCGCGTGGTCCCTGTTTATTGAACCTCTTACCTTTATTACATTTATGACTGCATGGCGGTACAAAGCATGCTATCCGCACGCTTCTTGTCCTCGTGCAAGGCCTGGGTTGTTGTGTCTCACAAAGCGTGGCCTTCTCCTCCTGCGCCTCCTCCTGTTCCATCACGTGTGCTGCTGCTGGTGCTGGGTTAGCGTTACCGGTCCCTTTTCCTGGAACCTCTTCTCTGTATTACACTTATGACTGCATGGCGACAAAAAGCATGTTACCTGTGCAAAGAAACATGACATTCTCCACATTTAAAAGACAGTTTTTCCTTTGAAACTTTACAATCAATTTTCTCAAAAACTATAAGCTCTTTTTCAAATATTTTTTTCCCCTTGTACCCACTCCCAAGGTGCACATACCCTGCTAATTTGGGGTATGTAGCATGTAAGGAAGCTTTACAAAGCACGAAAGTTCAGGTCCCCATTGACTTCCATTATGTTCGGGGTTCGGCGCGAACACCCGAACATCGCGGCGATGTTCGGCGAACGTTCGCGAACCCGAACATCTAGGTGTTCGCCCAACACTAGTAACAACATACAAACCTCTGTGTATCGCAAACCTACAGACCGTCCCACATACCTAAGATATGACAGTTTTCATCCCAAGCACATTAAAGAGACTCTGTAACAAATTTTTCAGCCTTAGTTCTTCTATCCTATACGTTCCTATGCCTGTTCTAATGTGCTGGGGCTTACTGTAGCCTTTCCTAATTACACTGTCTCTGTAATAAATTAATGTATCTTTCCTCTGTCGTGTCTGTCGGGCTAAGGCTTTGAATGTGTGGAATGTGCAGGGCTGCTTGTCATTGGATAGAAGCGATACACACCCTCTGCAGGCCCCCTGCACACTCTGAATGACTCACACACTCTGTATATGTGAACCTATTACAAGCTGGTTAGTTTGTCTGTAAACACTTCCTAAAACTGTTAATTATAAGCCAGGATTGCAGCAGAGAGTGGCAGAAACAGCACAGAGGGGCACAGGAGAAAATAAGGAATAGAATGGTATGCTTTTTAGTGTAAGAATATTAGAGTACAGATTCTCTTTAAGAACTCTATAATTTACAGCCAAGCTATAAAGTACAACCGGATTTGTTCTGACAGGATGGACAGAGACAAGCACCTGGATCACCTTAAGAACATTTTCATTAAACAAGGTTACAGTCCTCCCATGGCTGAGGCCCAAATCAGGAAAGCCAGCAACATCCCCAGGACTGAACTCCTGAAATATAAGCAAAAACAGAAAGATACCAAATCTGGACTCCCAGTTGCTACACACTTTTGGTCCAATGGACACAGCATGGATGATCTTCGTGTCACTGCCCTAAAGGGCGGCTTCAAAACGTCAAATGACCGATTAATAGCAGAAACAAAATTTATAAATTGGTTCAAAGCTGTGGAGAAGGGTTTGAATAAGGACAACAACTTTCTATATTGGTATGAGATTGATGATATTTGAACTGTCTCCAGTGGTGCTCAGCAGAGCTCGAATATTCGAGTAGCTCGAATATTCGAGCTCTTTTTCAGCTATTCGAGCTCGGTATTCGAGCTCCGAATAGCTGGAGCTATTCGAATGGGCTATCCGAGTACACTCGAATAGCCCATTCACTATTCGAGCTATTCGAGCAAACGGCGCTATTCGAGCTCGGTACCGAGCTCGAATAGCGTCATAGCCCAGATTGATGTCCTTAGAGCCAATCAGAGGGCTCCCAGGCCCTCTGACGGCAGCCAATCACAGAGGGGGACCCTGGCCAGCCCCTACCCTATAAATAGCGGCCGCCATTTTAGGTTTTTCCGTCCTTGCCTGAGACTTGCATAGAGAGAGAGTTGCTCCTTTGTGCTTTGGCTTAGCAAGTGCTCTATTGTGATCATTTACCTAGCGTTTTTGCTCACCTACACCTGCCATATACACCTATATTGTTGTTAGTTAGATAGACATTGTATTTTAGTTAGTAGCTTGTGTGTTACATTAGAGACAGGCAGCTGCTGCAAGCTTACAGGTTTAGGCCTCAGGGGGGCCTTGCCTCTGTGGGCAGCTGTCCTCTGTTTATTTCTCTCATCTATACCAGTATTTCTGCTGTCCTTTACTAATAGTATTGTAGTTATACTGTACTAGGAGTAGGACACTCACTGACTGTCACTGTTTATAGGCTACTAGCTAGCTCCTGCGTGTGTGCACTCACTCACTGTCTGTGTGTACACACACTCCATTTCCTTCTGATCGCTGATTGATTATTGTAATTAGTTAGTTCTACTTACTGTTACTACTTACTCTTACTGTACTAGGAGTCTAGGACACTCAGTCACTGTGTTCATAGGCTACTAGCTCCTGCGTGCGTGCACTCACTGTCTGAGTGTACACACACCACCCACACTCCATTTCCTTCTGATCGCTGATTGATTATTGTAATTAGTTAGTTCTACTTACTGTTACTACTTACTCTTACTGTACTAGGAGTCTAGGACACTCAGTCACTGTGTTCATAGGCTACTAGCTCCTGCGTGCGTGCACTCACTGTCTGAGTGTACACACACCACCCACACTCCATTTCCTTCTGATCGCTGATTGATTATTGTAATTAGTTAGTTCTACTTACTGTTACTACTTACTCTTACTGTACTAGGAGTCTAGGACACTCAGTCACTGTGTTCATAGGCTACTAGCTCCTGCGTGCGTGCACTCACTGTCTGAGTGTACACACACCACCCACACTCCATTTCCTTCTGATCGCTGATTGATTATTGTAATTAGTTAGTTCTACTTACTGTTACTACTTACTCTTACTGTACTAGGAGTCTAGGACACTCAGTCACTGTGTTCATAGGCTACTAGCTCCTGCGTGCGTGCACTCACTGTCTGAGTGTACACACACTAAATTTACTTGTGATTACTACTGATTATTGTAACTGCTAGTTGTACTTCCTGACTGTTACTACTTACTTACTGTACTAGGGGACACTCACTCAGTCACCTCACCAACCAACCCACTCCATTAAAGTACCCCACTTTTCACCCGCCCTTTTAAAAAACTTTTGTCTATACGCCCAAAACATTGAAGATGTCTGGAAGTGGCAGCCAGCGCGGTTTGGGCAAGGGGAAGGGCAGCAAGGGAATCAGGAGGAGAGGGAGCAGCATTGTGGCAAGCCGCGGCCGCGGGCGCGCCACCATGCACAGTTCCGCAGCAGCAGCAGCAGCGTCAGTGGCTAACATTCCTCCCATAGCCACTGGCCGTGGACGCCTTGGGCGCCGCCCAGCAGGAGCATCTGCAACTCACGCTGCAGAGACACAGCAGCAGCAGCGTGTAGCACCTGCTCCCATTTTCCTCCAGCCGGGTCGGAAACGTCCCATTGAGGAAAAGGATGCAGACACTGTGGTGCAACTCATGACGGAGGATGAGCAGCCCGCCATCAGCTCTGCATCCGAGGCCTCCACCCTCACCACCACCACCACCCCTGTTCGCAGCAGCCGCCCAGCAGGGTCTGGGGAGGAGGCCAGTTCACCGTCACTCGCCGACCTGTCATTCAGCAGTCTTTTGACCCCAGGCATCATGAGTAAATTGTCTGCTGTTGTTGGCGATCTTGAGGAGGAGATGCTGATGGGCACTTTGGGGGATGAGGGATTGGACAGCAAGACTGTGGCGACAGTCAAGCAGCCCATCCATGCATCAGGAGAGGAGTTTGGGGGGTCCTCATCCCAGCAGGACATGTTTCAGGAGGGGGAGGATGATGATGACCCGGTGACAGACAGAGACTGGGTGCCACCACCTCCAGGGGATGTCGTCCTCAGCAGCTCTGAGGAGGAGGAGGAGGATGCGCTTGTGGGCCTTGCAAGGAGGCGCATCATTGCAAGCATTGGCAGCGTCCCACACCCTGCTGGTGTCTCAGGCTCAGCAGCAGCAGCAGCAGCATCAGCCAGTACCACCACCAGCCGCACCCAAGCCCCCCCCCAACCACCACAGGGAGACAGGCAGCAGCGCTTCCATGCCGTAGGGGGATGTTTCTGTCACCAATCTGGCGCTTTTTCACCATGCCCACTGTGTACAGCAAGTACGCCACTTGCAACCACTGTCAGCGGAAGTTGAGCAGAGGTGCAGACCCCTTAAAGTTCAGCACCAGCTCGCTCATCAACCACCTTGCGGCTAAACATTTCCACCAGCATGAGGAGTTCCAGAGGCTGAAGGCATCTGGTGCTGGCAGTGGCACCACACCCATCACTGCACAGCCTTCAGCAGCAGCAGCAGCAACAGCAGCCACCCGCCCTCCTGCTCCTCCAGCAGCACCAGCAGGAGTGCGGAAACGCACTGCTCCTCCCCCCTCTGCAACTCCTGCCGCCGACACTGAGGCCTGTTCTGGCAGCCAGTCCTCAGTGGCCTCCTCCGCTGTGTCTGCTGATTCCCGTGTCAGCAAAAGGCCACGCCAGAGCCTTTTGAGCGAGTCCTTCCAGGGGGTGGTTAGGAGGAGGAGGACTTGGTGGAGGTCCCTGACCTTGCTGCTGATGAGGGGGAGCAGCACAGTGCAGCTGAGTTGGTGCGGGGGTGGAGAGAGGATGAGGCTGACGAGGCAGAGGAGGAGGATGAGGACAGCAGCACTGCCGTCGATGTGCCAGCAGACGTGGCCCGCCTCTTCCCAATGGCAGCGCACATGCTGACGTGCCTGCGCAGAGACCCCAGGGTGATCCAGATGAAGCAGAGGGAGGACATCTGGATCAGCATGATGTTGGACCCACGCCTCAAGGGGAAGTTGAGCCAGTTCCTGCCGCCTGCAGGAGGAGACCCAGCGCAACAAATAAGGAGCTTGCAGCAGGCCCTTGTTGAGCGCTTGGAGGAAGCCTTCCCCCAGCCTGCCACCCCCACTGTCCAGCAGCCAGCACAGAGGCAGCAGCAGGTGCCTGCATCCAGCAGCAGCAAGCGCCCCACAGACCTGCTGTCTCTCAGCCACGAGCTCTACAGGACTGTAGAGGCTCCGGCAGCAGTGACTAGAGAGGAGATGCATGCAGCAGCATCCTCCTCCGGTCACAGCCAGCGCCTGACCCGCATGGTGGCTGACTACATGGGGTCGTACAGCGGGCTTGACAGCGATGCCCCTGTTGATCCCATGGAGTATTGGGTCAAGCGCATGGAGATCTGGAGCGAGCTGGCGCAGTACGCCCTGGAAGTGCTGTCCTGCCCCCCTTCCAGCGTGCTGTCCGAGCGCTGCTTCAGTGCAGCTGGTGGCGTGGTCACCGAGAAACGCTCACGTCTGTCTCACAAGTCTGTGGACAGACTGACGTTTCTCAAGATGAACCAGGCGTGGGTGGAAGGCGAGTTCCTGGCCCCTGTTGTCGGCGAGAGGGGGACATGAACTGGCTGCCGGAACCATCGTTAATGTGCCTTACCACCCTTTACCACCTCCTGGCTCCTGCTCACTAAGCCAGCCTGGTTCACTTTGACTATTACGTCGCCTGCAGCCACACATTTTACACCTACAGTGGGCTGCTGTGTACTGCCCTTCTGCTGTCTGTCTGTGTTTCCCACTGCCAGGGTACACAGAATTACCTTCTTCTGCTGCCACTCTGCCACCAGCTATTACGTCAAACAATAGCTATATTGGTTGCAAAACCAAAACCAAACAAACCATTAAAAAAAAAAAAGGTTTAATTTTTCTGAGGTGCCCGGGTTGAAAACTGTGTTGTTCCAGTTGTGTATTGGACACAATGTGGGCTGCACGACCGCTGTCTGGGACCTCCTGTTGTGTTTATTTACAGCCCTGGTATCACCGCTAGGTACCAGGGCTATTATGTCACGCTGCCTACCTGCTGCCACACTCACACTGCTCCTCCATACCTCCTCCTGCTGCTGCTGCTGCTGTCTGTCTGTGTTTCCCACTGCCAGGGTACACAGATGATTTACCTTCTGCTGCCACTCTGCCACCAGCTATTACGTCAAACAATAGCTGCTCGCCTACTCCTCCATTCCTCCTCCTGCTGCTGCTGTCTGTCTGTGTTTCCCACTGCCAGGGTACACAGAATTACCTTCTTCTGCTGCCACTCTGCCACCAGCTATTACGTCAAACAATAGCTATATTGGTTGCAAAACCAAAAACCAAAAAAACCATAAAAAAAAAAAGGTTTAATTTTTCTGAGGTGCCCGGGTTGAAAACTGTGTTGTTCCAGTTGTGTATTGGACACAATGTGGGCTGCACGACCGCTGTCTGGGACCTCCTGTTGTGTTTATTTACAGCCCTGGTGTGACGCCGGGCGACGCCCAGTCGTCCGAGGATTCGCGGCCGATTGTCCGATCGCAACCGTGATCGGAAAACTGACATTCTTTATTTTTAAAATAGAAGTTTTTCCTTCCTGCCTTCCCCCCCCTTTTTGCCATGAGGGCTGAATGGGCCTGCGTTAGCATATGGCTAAAGCAACCTGGTTTAGCAAGAAATCCTGTTAAGGCTCCCGGAAAAGCTCTGGTGACACTAATGTGCTAATTGGGCAGAGCTGAAATACCAACAGAGTCTATTCAACAGGGGAAGCTAGCACAGCATGAGGTCTATTGACACCTACATTCCTCCCAGTCTTGACGGCACCGACTAAACTGAGTATGGAATGCATGGTGTTGATAACTTTGTCACATTTTGCAAATACTATCCATGGGAGGAATATGAAAATTACATAATTTTGTTTCCCTAATTCTGTAGAATATGGTGATACTAGACATAGCCAGGTAACCCGAGCAGGGGCTGAGATATGAATAATGGGGTCCCCGTGCGCCCCAAATATTGCAAGTTTGATGTCCTATGAACGTGTATTCTCAGCCCAATCTGAATATGAAATCGGTTTGCATGTGCGACAAAACCCCGGCGGGGTATGAAATTGGACATATTTTGTGGATGGCTGGAAGTTCCTCCCCTGAGAACTCACTGCCTGACACGCCCCTGGGCTGAGCTTGAGACTCCGCCCAGAAATGTCAGTGCTCAAAACTGATTGCATGAGGACCCCCAGCAAATTCCCCCACTTTCCATCATACCGAAAAGACTGCCACTGCTTGGGGAAATAGCAGTGGCCATCTTGCAGGCGGAGCAACGGCCATGTGGTTCGGCCATATTGCGAACTAACTGCAACAAAGGAACTTTGTCTTTTCCCGAACGGACTTTCCACAGAATCATAAGTATTCGTTCTTTTTATCCCTTTTTCTTTTATGTACTGTGTTATCACTGTCTCTCATCGTTTAATTGTTCACGATTGTCTGTATATATTAATTATTTATATTGTAACAAATAAAGGCTTTTTAAAAGGTCTTTACCTCTCAGTAAAACCTTCTATTCAGTATACACAGACGAGACCTAAACTTCCGAAGGGACGCTACTGTTTTGATAGATAGATAGGAATTGCACAGTTTTAACCGGTTGTTTGTTTCACAGGTCTATAGCCAGTTAGCAGTTTTCTCTGGGCTGATAGAAAACAGAGATGGTGGCAAATCTACCCCTGGGTTGGAGTAAAAGTGTATTTTCGTAACCTCACAGGCTCCCTACTGCGTCGTGACGCTCAAACTCCGCCAATTCTACGCAGATTGCGTCCATAGCTCTCAATCTGTGTGCTAGAATCGGATCGGACGGTTTTGCGTGTTCACGGCCAGTGGGGCTCTTGTGACAGTGGTCGGCAGCGTTTGGGATCTGTGTGTGCTGATAGTATCTCAGGTAGGGCTATCGAATTAGCCCTATCGAGAAACGAACTAATTCGTTGGTAGTGACTGAGTGCAATATATTTTTCATATATACAGAGAGACTGTGTAACCAGTACCCCTCCCCTAAGTTTTCTTTTATTTGGCATGGAAATGTCCGGGAATTACAAGGTCATGGTCCTATCCGACCTGCAGAGTCTGTGCGAGGCGAGAGGCATGGACATCCGCGGCAAGAAACAGCAGGAGCTGATAACGGACTTGTACCGATGGGATAGCCAGAATCTGCGGACGCTGGAGGTGTCCACTGTGGAGGACACCGGCTCATCTAACGCAAGTCGAGGGGAACCAGAGACTGAAGATCCTGTGCGTACCGAGGTTGAGCAACCCGCGGGCAATGCGGCAACAGATACGCAGGAGGCTGTCAGTGTGATCCCCGACCCCAGAACCCCTGAAAGTACTCGCCTGGAACCGGCCAGTACTGGACTGTCCAGTTATGTTGATCCAGTAATGCAGCAGGCATTGCAAAAGCTGATGGAAACTGATGTGGACAAGTACCTGCAGTACATGGCGGAGCAAAAGCGAGAGGAACGCCAATCTGCAGAGGCGCGGGAGAGACGACAGCATGAGCTGAACATGGCGAAAGTGCAGCAAGCCAGCCGGAGTTCAACGCCCAGCCTCCCTGCTGAAGGGACTGCCGCTCCAGTAAGTGCAAAATTTAAATTTGCTATTATCGAAAAAGACACTGACATTGACTTGTTTTTGAGGTCTTTCGAAAAGGCCTGCCGTCAGTATCGTCTGTCCCAAGACCAGTGGGCCAGACATCTGACACCCTTGCTGCGCTACAAAGCGCTTGATGCTTTCTCAGAGCTGCCTGTGGAAAAGGACAATGATTATACCGCTATAAAGGAGGCTATAATCACTAAGTACCAGCTGACGCCAGAAGCCTACCGGAAAAGGTTCAGGTCCTGGCAGAAAAAATCTACTGATTCTTATCAAGATGTGGTCAGCAGTCTGCTCACCACACTCCGCCAGTGGACGCTAGGCCTCACTAAAGGGTCTTACGGTGTCCTGGAGGACTTAATCGTCCTGGAGCAGTTTCTGAACATTTGCCCGGCTGATGTACGCCAGTTTGTGCTGGAGCGCCGACCGGCGTCAGCGACGGTCGCTGCAGACCTCGCTGAGACCTTTGCAACGACCAGGGTGCCGGAGACCCGCAGGACTGCCCCATCTAGCTGGAGAGGAGGTCAGTCCCACAATTTTGCAGACTCTCCTACCTCTGTGAGCCGTGCGCCCCAGAGGCCCTCCAGCGCAGCTGCTGCGTCCAGGCCTGCAGTAACAGAGGGCATCACCTGTCACTTTTGCCGCAAGCCCGGACACATGAAGTTTAACTGCCCGGAGCGGAGGCAGACCGCGCCAGCTCCTGCACCACCTACACCTCGCCCACGGCAACTGCCGCCAGCCAGCGCACCCCAGCCGGGAGCACCCAACAACGTCATGTTCGCAGGTGGGAGAGGGATCCACTCCGCTACGAGCAACCACCAGCTGGTTACAGTGAACGACCAGCTTGTTACCGGTTTCCGCGACACTGGAGCGGATGTCACCCTGGTGCGTGCGCACCTGGTCCCGACGGAAAATATCCTCCCTGACAAATACCTTACCCTCACTGGAGTGGGGGGCACTCTTTCTCGCATTCCCCAGGCTCGGGTGTCCATCGATTGGGGGGTGGGGGTTCAAGAGAAGGTTGTTGGGGTCCTGGACCAACTGCCGGTCCCAGTTTTGTTGGGGACCGACCTGGGCAAGCTTGTGTCCTATTATGAACCTGCCCCAAGCCCCTCAGACTGCCAGGAGGGAGACGGACTCTCCGCCCACACTAAGGTACTTTGCACCAAGGGGCAAGAACAGGGGGGAGGGGGGTTGAATGTGCCCAGTCCAGGGGTACCGAGTCCAATAGTACCTGTGTCACAGGTACCTGTGTTTGATATACCGATTGTTTGTGATGAAAATGTTGTTGTACCTGTCACTGTAATTCATGCATGCAGCCAGGATGTGAGTAATGCCAGTATGTGCCAGTCTGAAGGTGTACCTGTACTGGCAGTAACACGCAGCCGCGCTGCTCAGAACCTGGGCTCAGAGCAGGTGGAAGAGGTTCCGGCCTCCTCCCCCTCCTCTGACCACAGGGATGGTAGCCTTCAGCCACTAACTGCATATGCCACGGGCCAGCTGGCTGAGAGCGAGAGTGCTGCATTTGTGGGGTTTGAGGCACTCAGAAGGCAGGCTTCGGAGCCCCTCACGAATGAAGATACCTTCAAGGTATATTGGGAAGGTGGTAAGCTGTACAGCGAGCCTGTACAGCCCACCGAAGGTGAAACAAGTGTGGGTACCAAGTTGCTTGTGGTACCCAGTGCCTTCCGGGGGCATGTGCTGAAGTCCGCACATGACATTCCCCTGGCAGGGCACTTGGGAATCCACAAGACACTTGACCGTATCCAGGGTCATTTCTACTGGCCCAGGATGCGGATCGATGTGACCAACTATTGCCGCTCATGTACTGTTTGCCAAAAGGTAAAACGGGCTGGGAACCCCCGCAAGGCTCCCTTGTGTCCACTGCCAATCATAGGTGAGCCCTTTCACAGAGTGGCAGTCGACATAATTGGACCATTGCCCACTCCCAGCAGCAGTGGCAAAAGGTACATCCTGACGGTGGTGGATTACGCCACCCGCTATCCTGAGGCCATGGCGCTTTCCTCCCTGAGGGCGGACAAGGTAGCAGACGCGCTACTTAACATTTTCTCCCGAGTCGGGTTCCCTGCGGAGATGCTCTCCGATCAGGGATCCCAGTTTATGTCCGAACTCATGGAGGCCCTGTGCAAAAAGATACACATGACGCACATTGTCTCCAGTCCCTACCACCCGCAGACCAATGGACTGTGTGAACGGTTCAACGGGACGCTGAAGCAAATGCTGACCACGTTTGTTGAGTCGCAAGGTGGGGACTGGGAACGATACCTGCCTCATCTGTTGTTTGCGTACAGGGAGGTGCCGCAGGAGTCAACCGGGTTTTCCCCGTTTGAACTCCTGTATGGGAGGAATGTCCGAGGACCCTTACAATTGATGCGGGAGACATGGGAGGGCAAGGGCGACCCCACTGATGTCTCCGTGGTCGATTACGTCCTCAAGTTCAGGGACAAAATGGAGTCCCTGTCCGCAGTAGTGACCAACAACCTGGCCCAGGCTCAGGCCAAACAAAAAGCATGGTACGACCGCACTGCTGGAGAGCGGTCATTTGATGTGGGTGACAAGGTATATGCCCTTCTTCCCGTGAGGCAGAACAAGCTGCAAGCAGCCTGGGAGGGGCCTTTTACTGTAGTGCAGCGGTTAAACCCTCTGACGTATCTAGTGAACATGGGGGGCAGGAAGCAGAAGAGCTTTCATGTAAACATGCTGAAGGCCCACCATGACAGGACCCAGTATGCGCTGCCAGTGTGCAGCCGGTTAGAGCAGGGAGAGGCAGACCCCCTGTTAGACCTGCTGGCTGACGTACGAGATGTGGACGGCGACCTAAACGTCAATCCACAGCTCGCCTCAGCCCAGCAAGAGCAGTTACAGAAGGTGCTGGGCCAGTACCAGCACACCTTCTCCGGTATCCCGGGGCGGACCAGTATGGCGGTGCATGTGGTAGATACAGGTACCCATCCCCCCATCAGGCAATCCGCTTACCGTGTCTCTCCCGAGGTACAGGCGGACATGCAGAAGGAGGTGAGGGAGATGCTGGAGTTAGGGGTGGTTCAAAAGTCCAGTAGTGCCTGGGCAGCCCCTGTTGTCCTGGTCCCCAAGAAGGACCAGACAACTCGGTTCTGCGTAGACTACAGGAAACTGAACGCCATCACCACTACAGACGCCTACCCCATGCCTCGCATTGATGAGCTGCTAGATACACTGGCATCAGCCAGGTACCTATCAATCATGGATCTGAGCCGGGGGTATTGGCAGATACCACTTGCACCTGACGCGAGGCAAAAGTCGGCCTTCATCACCCCTTTCGGCCTCTTCGAGTTCACGATGATGCCCTTTGGGATGAAGAACGCCCCCGCCACGTTTCAGCGGGCCGTGAACGACCTGCTAGAGGGAATGCAAGGGTTCGCTGTAGCGTATCTGGATGACATTGCGGTGTTCAGCCCCACCTGGGAAGAACACCTCAAACACCTGTCCCAGGTACTAGAGAGGCTGGCCATGGCCAATCTGACGGTTAAACCGAGTAAGTGTCAGATTGGCATGACCGAGGTGCAGTACTTAGGTCACCGGGTGGGGGGTAACACCCTGAAACCTGACACGGGAAAGGTGGACGCCATCCTGGCATGGCCTCGACCTATCACGAAAAAGCAGGTCCAGGCGTTCCTGGGGACCGCCGGCTACTATAGGAAATTTGTTCCCGCCTATAGTACACTGGCGAAGCCCCTGACCGATGCCACTAGCAAGAAGCACCCCAAGGTTGTTAGCTGGACCCCCGCTTGCGAGAATGCCTTCCAGGCCTTGAAGCAGGCCCTCGCAAGCGCCCCTGTGCTTCAGGCCCCAGACTTCAGTCGTCGGTTTGTGGTGCAAACCGATGCCTCTGACTACGGTCTCGGCGCAGTCCTCAGCCAGGTGGATGGAAAGGGGGATGAACACCCTATCCTCTACCTGAGCCGGAAGCTCCTGCCCCGAGAGGTAGCCTACTCCACAACTGAAAAGGAGTGCCTGGCGATCGTGTGGGCCCTACAGAAACTGCAGTCGTATCTGTACGGCCGCTCCTTCACGATCGTCACTGATCACAATCCCCTGAGTTGGCTAAACCGTACTGCTGGAACCAACGGCAAGCTCCTACGGTGGAGCCTGTCATTGCAGCAGTACGACTTTACGATCCAACACAAAGCAGGCAGCCGACACCAAAACGCTGATGGGCTGTCGCGGTGTCAGGGGGAACCCGACCCAACAGCGCCAATAGCTGCTACGGAAGGCGTCCTGTTGACACCTCCCTGAGCAGAGCTCGGGAAGGGGGAGGTGTGACGCCGGGCGACGCCCAGTCGTCCGAGGATTCGCGGCCGATTGTCCGATCGCAACCGTGATCGGAAAACTGACATTCTTTATTTTTAAAATAGAAGTTTTTCCTTCCTGCCTTCCCCCCCCCTTTTTGCCATGAGGGCTGAATGGGCCTGCGTTAGCATATGGCTAAAGCAACCTGGTTTAGCAAGAAATCCTGTTAAGGCTCCCGGAAAAGCTCTGGTGACACTAATGTGCTAATTGGGCAGAGCTGAAATACCAACAGAGTCTATTCAACAGGGGAAGCTAGCACAGCATGAGGTCTATTGACACCTACATTCCTCCCAGTCTTGACGGCACCGACTAAACTGAGTATGGAATGCATGGTGTTGATAACTTTGTCACATTTTGCAAATACCATCCATGGGAGGAATATGAAAATTACATAATTTTGTTTCCCTAATTCTGTAGAATATGGTGATACTAGACATAGCCAGGTAACCCGAGCAGGGGCTGAGATATGAATAATGGGGTCCCCGTGCGCCCCAAATATTGCAAGTTTGATGTCCTATGAACGTGTATTCTCAGCCCAATCTGAATATGAAATCGGTTTGCATGTGCGACAAAACCCCGGCGGGGTATGAAATTGGACATATTTTGTGGATGGCTGGAAGTTCCTCCCCTGAGAACTCACTGCCTGACACGCCCCTGGGCTGAGCTTGAGACTCCGCCCAGAAATGTCAGTGCTCAAAACTGATTGCATGAGGACCCCCAGCAAATTCCCCCACTTTCCATCATACCGAAAAGACTGCCACTGCTTGGGGAAATAGCAGTGGCCATCTTGCAGGCGGAGCAACGGCCATGTGGTTCGGCCATATTGCGAACTAACTGCAACAAAGGAACTTTGTCTTTTCCCGAACGGACTTTCCACAGAATCATAAGTATTCGTTCTTTTTATCCCTTTTTCTTTTATGTACTGTGTTATCACTGTCTCTCATCGTTTAATTGTTCACGATTGTCTGTATATATTAATTATTTATATTGTAACAAATAAAGGCTTTTTAAAAGGTCTTTACCTCTCAGTAAAACCTTCTATTCAGTATACACAGACGAGACCTAAACTTCCGAAGGGACGCTACTGTTTTGATAGATAGATAGGAATTGCACAGTTTTAACCGGTTGTTTGTTTCACAGGTCTATAGCCAGTTAGCAGTTTTCTCTGGGCTGATAGAAAACAGAGATGGTGGCAAATCTACCCCTGGGTTGGAGTAAAAGTGTATTTTCGTAACCTCACAGGCTCCCTACTGCGTCGTGACGCTCAAACTCCGCCAATTCTACGCAGATTGCGTCCATAGCTCTCAATCTGTGTGCTAGAATCGGATCGGACGGTTTTGCGTGTTCACGGCCAGTGGGGCTCTTGTGACACCTGGTATCACCGCTAGGTACCAGGGCTATTATGTCACGCTGCCTACCTGCTGCCACACTCACACTGCTCCTCCATACCTCCTCCTGCTGCTGCTGCTGTCTGTCTGTGTTTCCCACTGCCAGGGTACACAGATGATTTACCTTCTGCTGCCACTCTGCCACCAGCTATTACGTCAAACAATAGCTGCTCGCCTACTCCTCCATTCCTCCTCCTGCTGCTGCTGTCTGTCTGTGTTTCCCACTGCCAGGGTACACAGAATTACCTTCTGCTGCCACTCTGCCACCAGCTATTACGTCAAACAATAGCTATATTGGTTGCAAAACCAAAACCAAACAAACCATTAAAAAAAAAAAAAAGGTTTAATTTTTCTGAGGTGCCCGGGTTGAAAACTGTGTTGTCCCAGTTGTGTATTGGACACAATGTGGGCTGCACGACCGCTGTCTGGGACCTCCTGTTGTGTTTATTTACAGCCCTGGTATCACCGCTAGGTACCAGGGCTATTATGTCACGGCGAGCTGCCTGCCTCATTGACTGCCTGCTGCCACACACTCATCCTCCTCCTCCTGCTGCTGAATTTACCTCCTGCTGTCTTTGTGTTTCCACTGCCAGGGAGCACATACAATGGCGCTTCCAACATGCGTGCGCCCACCAGCTATTTGTTACGCTCAAAAATAGCGGCATTTCTTTAAAAAAAAATTGAAAAGAGAAATACGTGAAGAAGAAGAAGACGATATTGAAAAGGAAGGAGAAGATGAAGATGAAGATGAAGAAGAAGAAGAAGAAGAAGAAGAAGAAGAAGAAGAAGAAGAAGAAGAAGAAGAAGAAGAAGAAGAAGAAGAAGAAGAAGAAGAAGAAGAAGAAGAAGAAGAAGAAGAAGAAGAAGACAATATAGAAGAAGAAGACAATATAGAAGAAGAAGACAATATAGAAGAAGAAGAAGAAGATATAGAAGAAGAAGAAGAAGATATAGAAGAAGAAGAAGAAGATATAGAAGAAGAAGAAGAAGATATAGAAGAAGAAGAAGAAGATATAGAAGAAGAAGATCGAGAAGAAGAAGAAGAAAGATAAAGAAGAAGAAGAACAAGTATATACAGTAACACTACTGAACAAAATTAAGGACACAACTTCTCTTTCCACATTTTTTTTTAAAGGAACATCCCCACATAATCACTTGCTGTTGTTACTTGGAAAAAAAGAGGTTTCTTGCATCATTCACCCTCAAAACAAGTGTTGGAAGCTATTTAAGGCCAATTCGAATAGTCAGCTCGAATAGTTAGCTCGAATACCGACTCGAATAGTGAGCTCGAAGTCCGAGGTCGAATCGAATAGTAAAAATTATTCGACTCGAATATTCGACTGACCTCGAATAATTTACTATTCGAATTCGACCAAACTCGAATTTTAAAAAGGGGTATTTGAGCATCACTGACTGTCTCAGCCACTCTAGCTGAACTTGTGAACTAAGAATTTATGACACCTCTGGGTCAATCCTAATACCAGGTCTGTGAGCAATGGAGTAAACAAGGATCCTTATCTTACCCCATTTAGATGGTCTGTTTGAATTAAGGCATCTTAATGACATGTATTTATGCTTGAAAAAAATATCTGTTTTCCCTTTTGATGTTGCATGTATATAAACTGTCTGTACCACCAGCTTGCAAACTAACAGGATGTAAACCTGACGAAGGCTGCAAGGCCGAAAGCTTGTTTATTCTTATTAATTTGTAGTTAGCCAATAAATGGTATCATCCTGATTTAAAACTTCTTCCTTTAAAAAAAGTGAAACTCTGCTTTTGCTAAATAAGTTGTGCTCTACAATCTACTAGGATTCTAAGAAAAACCTTTAAAATATAGTCATTCAGCAGTGATCTGAATGAAGACTGTTATGCTACGTACAGACATGCGATAACGATCGTTCGTAAGCAACGACGAACGATCAATTAAGGAGAGAAATGAAAAGGTCGTTAGTAAAAAGGTGTTGAAAGTGGCAAACGATCAGATCGTTTCCGAACGAACGATGCGGAAGTGACGAACGTATGATGCAGCGCATCTATTATGCTAAACGTTATTCAGATCAATGAACCCGGAACGAACGTCATTGTTAATGGCCAGTAGGAAAGAGGAAGTTGCGTACAGATATATATATATATATATACACACACACACACACACACACACACACACACACACACACACATATCTCTATCTATGTCAACATATATCTATATATCTATATACATCTATCTACATCTATATATACATATATATATATCTATATACATATATCTATATACATCTCTCTGTCTCTCTCTCTCTGTCTGCGCATGTACGGTACTTAACGAACGATCGTTTTTGTAACGATCAGCATACACACGTACTTTTGCTAACGATCGTCGTTACAAAAAATCCGCCAGGACGGATTTCCAGTTTGCAACGACTTCAGTCGCTGATCGCTACCCTTAACGATCGTTAGCGGTTATTTTGTAACGATCGTCGTTATAAACGATCGTTAGTCGTTCGTTACCAACGACTTTAGTCGCATGTCTGTATGCCCCTTTAGATTGGGAGAGTCAATGCTGTTGCCAGTCACTCTAGTGCAAATGATGGCAATATGCAGCAATTGCTCTGTGCACTAAATTATTCATGCAGGAGGAGAAAGTATCTGGGCAATCTGTTCTGCAAACAGAGTGCAGGTTCCAGGCTTGAGAAGAAATGCAATTCGTGCTTTCAGTTGACTTTGTAAATCCATAGCTGGTTGCAAATTACTGTAAAAGTAACGTTAAAAACGTTAAAAACAATTTCAAAACCATTTGTTCAGGTTTGATTTATATTTATTGTAAATGTTTGGCTAAAGAGCAATATCACATTAAAGTTCTATAAAAAGAAGAAAAAAAAACACTGGCTGTGGTTGTTTCATTACCAAATCCTTGTACATCAGAACCCTACTGACATTTGTCCAGATAGATTAAATAAAGCAATGTAATTTTCACATTAATACATAATTGAGGGGAAACAACGAAAACCTTGATAAGTAACCATATTAATTTCACCCAGCAGTTGTGAAGTGGAAAAAAAATATTGGTTTTTGTTCAACCTCCTTGTACTCAATACAATCATGTATTACTTTCCTTCTTGCTTTTACATACTACGGTATACATAGCATATGCCGTGTGATTTATATTCTACAGGGTATAGTGCCATCTTGTGGATTATTACTAAACTGTTATCACAAAGACAGATTCAACACTTTACCACTCATTGACGTTCATAAAGTCCTCTTTTCCATGGGCAGTTGATAGGCAGTGAAATGTCTCTCAAACTCTCATAACTTCTTGCTGCTACCTGATAACTGCTCACTACTGCCTGGTAACTGCTTACTGCTGCCTGGTAACTGCTCACTGCTGTCTGGTAACTGTTCTTTGCTGCCTGGTAGCTGCTTGTTGAGCACACAGTTCAACTGCCCATGGAAAATAGGCCTAAGACAAAACAGAAGAGCAGTAGTGTCAAATATCAAAACATCTCCTGAATAAAAGTGTTTAAAAACACAAAGGTAATGATGGTGATTATTACAGTATATTCCATTTTTCAAGAATGACGCAGTTCTACTAAGGGTAGAAAAGGCCTTTAGAAAAAAAATGTGGGGGAAGGGATTTAAACTAAAGTTTAATATAAAGTCAACTCAATGTTTTCAGTTTAAAATTAGGCTAATAGCAAACTTTGGCTAAAGTCAAACTATGTTCTGTTATAGGAGTAATCGGGAACTCAATGATTTTGTTAACATCAGAAGAAAGAATATCTATAATTATATCAAATGGATCCCATATCTTAAAAGCCTATATACCATATGTTTACAGTAGATAAACTAGTAACAGAGCTGGTGATCTTTGATAAGCCCTGTTTCCCATTAAAGGATGGAGCTGCGGCTCTAACAGGACGTAGATTTTACTGCTTCAGCACCGATTGCGCACATCTGAGGGCAGAGATCCTGGCATTGATCAGGAGCCGTGCCAATTGGATCATCCTGATCATGTGATCACTAAACAAGCACCTCGCCTGTCCACATTTAAAGTGAACCTAAACTGAAAAAAACAAAACAAAAAGAGTTTCACTTACCTGGGGCTTCTACCAGCCCCCTGCAGCCGTCCTGTGCCGGCACCGGTCCTCAACGATCCTCTGTCCCCCAGCCGTGGCTTAGTTTCTTTTTCTGCCAACTGACAGTTGGTGGGCCACTGCCCCTGCACGGCCCTGGCCACGCACATCCTCGTATGCGTTCATGTCGATGAGAGCGTCCTGCTCAGGTGCAGTAAGAGAAAACATACTGCACATGCGCAAGATGCTCCCGCTGACGTGAACGCATACAAGGATGTGTGTGGCCAGGACCGTGCAGGCGCAGTGGCCTACCAATAGTGTTGGGCGAACAGTGTTCGCCACTGTTCGGGTTCTGCAGAACATCACCCTGTTCGGGTGATGTTCGAGTTCGGCTGAACACCTGACGGTGCTCGGCCAAACCGTTCGGCCGCATGGCCGAACTAAGAGCGCATGGCCGAACGTTCCCCGAACGTTCGGCTAGCGCTGTGATTGGCCGAATGGGTCACGTGGTTCGGACCCGAACGCGCTCTGATTGGCCGAACGGTCACGTGGTTCGGGTAAATAAATACCCGAACCACGTCATATCTCCGCCATTTGTCTGTGGGTTTAGCTTTGGCTTTGGGTAGGCAGGCAGGGTAGTTCGCACTCCAGCCACGCTAGCCAGGGTCCCCCCCAGTCATTGTGTGTCGCTGCTGGGAACAGTAGTACACCGCTCGCTCAGCCAGACTATATATAGCATTGTTTACTGCCACTGTACCTCGCTCAGCCACGCTATATATAGCATTGTTTTTTCTGACACTCTGTGTACACGGCTTAGCCTGACTATATAGCATTGTGTGTACTGCCACTGTGTGCACCTGGCTCAGCAGCCACGCTATATATAGCCTTGTGTTTTCTGACACTCTGTGTACACGGCTTAGCCTGACTATATAGCATTGTGTGTACTGCCACTGTACCTCGCTCAGCCACGCTATATATAGCATTGTGTTTTCTGACACTCTGTGTACACGGCTTAGCCTGACTATATAGCATTGTGTGTACTGCCACTGCACTGTGCACCTCGCTCAGCCACGCTATATATAGCATTGTGTTTTCTGACACTCTGTGTACACGGCTTAGCCTGACTATATAGCATTGTGTGTACTGCCACTGTGCACCTCGCTCAGCCACGCTATATATAGCCTTGTGTTTTCTGACACTCTGTGTACACGGCTTAGCCTGACTATATAGCATTGTGTGTACTGCCACTCTGTGTCTGCTGGGAACAGTAGTACACCGCTCGCTCAGCCACACTATATAGCATTGTGTTTACTGCCACTCTGTGTACACCGCTCACCCAGCACACTATATAGCATTGTGTTTACTGCCACTCTGTGTCTGCTGGGAACAGTACACAACCACTATATGAGCTCACCATGAGTTCCTCAGAGACCTCCGCTGTGAGCAGCACTCCCAACAACAGCAACAGCCAACGCCCCACGCAAGCTATAACATCCACCTCAGCAGCCAGTGGTCAGCAGCAGCCCTCCCCGGAGGAGAACGTTGTGTCCATCGGTCCGGCGCCAGAGCGATTATTGAGGGCTGCCATTGAGGAGATGATGGGGCCTGATGTGGAGGAGGAGGTCGGGCTCAGGCCAGCATCCCAAGTTAATGTTGAGGACGATGAGGGGTCTGTGTCTGGGGATGTTGGGGTGGCAGAGGTGGTGGGTGGTTCAGACTCAGGAGAAGAGTTGAATGATGAGGATGATGATCGGGACCATCTGTATGTGCCTCAGAATCCGACCCCGGAAAACATGTTGTATCGTGTGTTTAGGTACTAAAATCTGCGTTCCCACTTCCCAGTACTGCCCGGGTCCACGGATCCATATAATTTTTTGGGCAGCACTATCAAACTGTGGTACTATGAGTGAGTTGCCATGGTCCTTCTGTGCTGCCTGTCACACTCACCGTCTGTCTGCAGATGGATTGTTCAACACAGCTACGCCATCTGACATGTAGTCCTGGACCTTGTAGTCCTGGACCACGTCCTCCAACACCAATCGCCTGGAGAAGATTCCAGGCGATTGGTGTTGGAGGACGTGGAACTGCCCGATTGCTGTTCTGTGGGCTGCTGCATGGGTGTCAGAAAATGTTCCCACTCCAAGGACACTGCCAATACCATTCCCTTTTGGGCACTAGGCAGCAGCAGCTTGTGTTCTTTGCTGCCCTCCTGGTCCTCCTGGGTTTGCTGAAGTCAGTCTGTCGGCGTACAACTGGCTAGAGAAGGAGGAGGATGTCAATCTCCTCTCTAAAGTCTCCATCCTCAAGGGCCTGCTGGAATTGTTCCATTTTTGACCTGTCTGACACTTTCTTCAATCAGTTTTTTAACATTGTGTTTGTATAAACTGGGTATAAACCCAGTAATTGGTGTTGTCCAGATTCCAGAATAATGAATAATAATGAATAGTGAATAATGCGCGGGCCGCGCTCAATGCAGTCTAGAATGAATTGAGCCATGTGTGCCAGAGAGTCCTGCCAGACTCCTCTGTCTTCATGTTCTTGTGAGCGTTGTGATTGTTGTGATGCACCATATTCGTCACCAGCATCACTTTCTTCCTCTTCTGCTGTCCATTCCCGCTAAATTGTGGAAGTCCAACGTGCACCGCTCTGTCCCTCGGCAGTGGGGGCATCCAGTTCCTGCTCCAACTCCAGCTGTTCCACGTCCTGTTCTTTGTCATAGCTGGGACCAGCGTTTCCTGAGGCAGGTTGCCTGATGTTGGTATCATCACGCTGATCATTTTCATCTTCAGAATCCCCCACTTGCATCATGCCAGCGGTTTCCATCTTCAACATTGATTTCTTCAGTAAACACAGCAGTGGTATTGTAATGCTGACTGTAGAGTTGTCACTGCAGTGCTCAGTCACAAGCAACGTGGATTGCTCAAAATTTTGGAGGACTTGGCAGAGATCCAACATGGTGGCCCAATCAGATCCACAGAAGCTTGGTAGCTACTAGCTAGCTGCTGGAATGCGCCTCGGCACTGCGCAAAAGCGTGCTAGCGTGTGCAGCGTAGAATTCCAGCGCGTAGGGAGGGACATCACCCAGCGAGTGATGGTGCGCTACATTGAAGCGCTCCTGCATCTCTTGGTGAGTCCTTCAGAACCGGTACTGGACTTTAAACAATGTTTTTTTTTTTCCTTCAACAGAAGATCTGCCACGTTGGAGAACTTGGAGTGAGGAGGACGCCGCCGACCCTGACACCAAGCTGAACCCCGGCGAACTCCAAGCAGAGGATCTTCAGGAACCCTCAAGACTTCGAGCAAGCTGAGGAGGATCAGCAGTCCCGACGAGACCTCTCCTCATATGTGACTGAGTGCAGTGGAGTAGAGCTCCCCAGAACAACCTCTCACTTGTCACTTTGTCACTGGTCACTTTGTCACTTTGTCACTTTGTAATTTTGTCACTTTGTCACTTGTCACTTGTCACTTTGTCATTTTGTCACTTTGTCATTTTGTCACTTTGTCACTTTGTCACTTGTCACTTGTCACTTTGTCATTTTGTCACTTTGTCACTGGTCACTGTCACTTGTCACTTGGTCACTTGTCACTTGGTCACTTGGTCACTTGTCCAGATGATCTCGGTACACCTCCTGCGATTCAAATTCCTGCACACATTGCTCTGGGATTTGGGTGTGATGAATGATGCATCTAACTGGCCACCGGAGGCAATTAAGGCCTTCAAAACATTGAAAGCAGCTTTCTGTTCCGCCCCCATTTTGCGTCATGTTGAGTTGTTGACGTCATGTTCATCCTCGGCCTCGCCTTGCATTTCAGTGCGAGGTGCATTTTCCACAGAAAAAGGTTGTGAATCCGGGCACAACATTTGTGGCTGTTCCATTGACCTTTAACAGGTAGAAGATTGTGGGCGTGGGAATAGCTCCTCCGAATAGCCCATTGTGTCCTGAAAACTACTCATTGCATTGCTTTGCGCACGCATTTTTTTGTCCTCATGCAAGGCCTGAGTTGCACCTGAAAGCGTGGCCTTCTCCTCCTGCGCCTCCTCCTGTTCCATCACGTCTGCTGCTGCTGGGTTAGCGTTGACGCCCGGTCCCTGTTTATTGAACCTCTTATCTTTATTACATTTATGACTGCATGGCGGTAAAAAGCATGCCATCCGCACGCTTCTTGTCCTCATGCAAGGCCTGGGTTGTTGTGCCTCAAAAAGCATGGCCTTCTCCTCCTGCGCCTGCTCCTGTTCCATCACGTGTGCTGCTGCTGCTGGGTTAGCATTGCCGGTCCCTGTTTATGGAACCTCTTATCTTTATTACATTTATGACTGCATGGCGGTAAAAAGCATGCTATCCGCACGCTTCTTGTCCTCATGCAAGGCCTGGGTTGTTGTGTCTCAAAAAGCATGGCCTTCTCCTCCTGCGCCTGGTCCTGTTACATCACGTCTGCTGCTGCTGGTGCTGGGTTAGCGTTACCGGTCCCTTTTCCTGGAACCTCTTCTCTGTATTACATTTATGACTGCATGGCGACAAAAAGCATGTTACCTGTGCAAAGAAACATGACATTTTCCACATTTAAAAGACAGTTTTTCCTTTGAAACTTTACAATCAATTTTCTCAAAAACTATAAGCTCTTTTTCAAATATTTTTTTTCCTCTTGTACCCACTCCCAAGGTGTACATACCCTGCAAATTTGGGGTATGTAGCATGTAAGGAAGCTTTACAAAGCACGAAAGTTCGGGTCCCCATTGACTTCCATTATGTTCAGAGTTCGGCGCGAACACCCGAACATCGCGGCGATGTTCGGCGAACGTTCGCGAACCCGAACATCTAGGTGTTCGCCCAACACTACCTACCAACAGTCAGTCGGCAGAAAAAGAAACTGAGCCGGTGGGGGGACGGAGGATCATTGAGGAGCGACACCGGACAGGTTGGCTGCAGGTTGCTGGTAGAAGTCCCAGGTAAGTGAAACTCTTTATTTTGTTTGGTTTAGGTTCACTTGAAACACAGTAAAAAATGAATGTGAAACATTATAAGACTACTCTGATGTCATTTCAATGCATATTTACACCTCACTGAAGCTAACTGATATTATAGCTGGCTGCAGGACAAATTATCAGATTCACTCCTAATTAATGTGATGATTTGCTCAGCTGCCTGTGCAGGTAGGCAGCTTTTTGACCATTGTTTTGATTTGCATGCTGCAGGACTCTGGAAAGAAGAGCTTCTGTCAGTTTTGCAGCTTGTGCTTGCAGAGGAATTTGCATACGTTGTCATGCAAATTGCCTGGCCACATTCATTGGAGGCGTGTACTATAAGTACTATGTCTTTCCCACAATGCTTCGCTGGTCATAAGGATTTCGTCCTATGTAACACTCCTGGTGGGGTGTCGCCTTACTCTCTGTTTGAAGATCAGCTTAGAGTAATTCCTGGAAACTGTGCTAGGCAGATTTCCCTAGTGCAGTTAGGATTGAATTATCTGTTTTGCCTGTTCCGTCTGTCTTGTGTTTGGATCGCACAAGCCCTAGCGTTAGCGGCTGTGGATCCTTCTGATTGTGTCTGGAGTGTAGGTTGGAACAGCGGTTGTTTCTGCCTACCTCATCTGTTCTGTCTCCTGGGATCGCGCTAGCCACTTTTCGCTAGCGCTGTGGATCCTTCTGTTCTGTCTCCTGGGATCGCGCTAGCCACTTTTCGCTAGCACTGAAGATCCTTCTGTTCTGTCTCCTGGGATTGCGCTAGCCACTTTTCGCTAGCGCTGTGGATCCTTCTGTTCTGTCTCCTGGGATCGCGCTAGCCACTTTTCGCTAGCGCTGTGGATCCTTCTGTTCTGTCTCCTGGGATCGCGCTAGCCACTTTTCGCTAGCGCTGTGGATCCTTCTGTTCTGTCTCCTGGGATCGCGCTAGCCACTTTTCGCTAGCGCTGTGGATCCTTCTGTTCTGTCTTCTGGGATCGCGCTAGCCACTTTCCGCTAGTGCTGTGGAACCTTCTGTTCTGCTACTCTGTACCTGGATCGCGCTATCCACTTTCGCTAGTGCTGTGGATCCTATCTCTCGCTTGTCCCTGTTTTCGTGTGTCTGTCTTGTCTGCTACGACCGCTTGCTGGAGGCTCGGTGAGGTAACCGTTAAGCAAGCGTTCGCGTCCTCTGTTTCATGTTTGTCTGTCGATGGTTAGTTAGGCGTGCTTGTCTCTATTGTGCTTATCACGTGGAGACCGCGCATAACCGCGTGCACTGTTGTGAATGAGTGCGGTGTTCGCGGTTAGCTAGCGTTTGTTGTTTTCCGCATCTTCTCATTGTATTATTTGCTGTGCCTTTGCTACCCTCATATTCTATTCTGATCTGCCTTGTGTCACGTCTGGCGATCGCACCTCTCGCGATCGAGTTCCTATTTCGTATCTGCTGTTGTGTGTGCACTGTCGCGGGGTGGCGACTAGGTTGGCGCACACACATACAACCTGTCCCTTTGCTCGTCTCATTCGCAATCGCCTCTCTTGCGATTGCGTTCTGCGCTTCGTACAATTCCTGTCTGGCATTTGTGGAGGTACAGAGGATTGGTTCCTCTGCACTCCCCAGCGCCATCTGCCGACAGGAATTTTCCCTCTACGGGTGCGTAGCACCTTTTGCTGGGTGCCTGCAAATATACGCTTGTGAAGGATTTCCGCCGTGTCAGCGCACGCGTTGTGCGCTGATCACGGAGAAAGTTCCACAATCGTTACAATTAAGTGATTAGTGAGTAAATAAAGGAAAGAAAGTTCTTTTTTTACCCCCGGATACAGAATAAACTTTTCTGCCTGATATACATTGTACAGTTTGTTACACTTCAAAAACAATCTGATAATGCTGGTGGTGGGCAAAGGGTAACTCATCAATTAGCAGCTAAATGAGGTAAAAAAAAAAACTTGAATTTTAACCCTTTCAGTACATTGACAAATAGTCAGATAGTTTTAGCTGTTAACTTTATCTTTAATGCTTTAAACCATAGATGACACCAGAGCATTGAGCGATGTCACTACATACATCAATGTCACTTGGTACAGACATTCGCTGAGATGCTGACCCCGGAGAAGGACAGAATTTGAACCGGTGCATTTCAGGTGAGCCTTCAACACTGCAAATGGGCATGGGCACATATACATTTAAAGAGACTCTGTAACAAAATGTTCAGCCTTATTTCTTCTATCCTATAAGTTCCTATACCTGTTCTAGTGTGGTCTGTCTTACTGCAGCCTTTCCTGGTTGCACAGTGGCTGTATTATCTTTGTTATCTAATCTAATCTTCTTTCTTTGTCAGCTTTGTTGGCTCAGGCAAGAATGTGCTGCTCTGCTTGTGATAGGGAGAAGCTATACACACCCTTTCCACGCCCCCTGCAGGCTCTGTATGAGTTACAGACTGAGCTTCTCTGAGCTTATCACAAGCTTGTTAGCAGCCATGTCTTTTATTTGTAAACACTGCCTAAAACTGACAATTACAAGCCAGAATTGCAGCAGGGAGTGGCAGAAACAGCACAGAGGGGCCCAGGAGAACATAAATGAATAGAATGGTATGATTTTTATTGTAAGTATTTTAGAGTACAGATTCTCTTTAAGGAGGGCGACTCGGCAGGCAGCAGGATAATTCATGCTAAAATCTATTGGACGTGCAGTGTGTGGACAGGCAAAAGATGTACGTTGTATGGTCAGTCACCTTAAAAAACTACTAAAATTCTAAATGCCACATATTTCCAGTAATTACTAGCAAATAGCAATACAAAGGCTTTTTTTCATCTTTTTTTTTTATGTGAAGAAAATATGACATTTACAGAAAACACTGTGGGCATTATTATGGAGGACTGTGCTCAGCACATCCAGCATACAGAAACAGTCCTCACTGGCTATAATCTTGTGACAGAAACGCCTGCAAAACAGCAGAAATATAGCATCAAATAGTGCATAAATAACTCATCAGCTACAGCTCTGTTTTCCTGGGTCTCTGCTTCACACAGTTTTAAAGTAAACAGAAGTTACAACCACGAAGAGCTCATTATGAAGGGGGGGGGGGGGTGTAAGCATGCAAAAACAGGAATAAAGACTTCTCTCTTTCTCTGTAGCTGAAAATTCTCTCAGGTTTTCTCATATGATCTGTGAGAAAGCAGTGTGTGTGGACAGGGCAGAAACAAACAGAAAATCATTCCTCTGTGAATAATGACAGGGAAGTAGCACCAATCTACATGGCACAGCCCTACAATCCGTCGCCAACTTTTGTAGCAGAGAGCTGATACACAAGGTATTCCCTTCACACAGGCTGTGCTGAGAGAGTTCTAAAAAGCTTTCTGTTGTTAGTGGCTAAAAGCTCTATAGGTATGTGACGTTTACAGAGTGACAGTTCCTCTTTAAAGTTCTTCCTAGTGAATACCCAATCCAATGACTCATTGGAGAGTTCTCCTATAAGTGGTAGATTGCAGTCAGATTACAAGTGCTCAGAACAATGATGACAGGGTCACTTAGAAGAGGGCTTTTCAACCCTGTCCTCAAGTACCACCAACAGTGCATGTTTTGTGGAAATCCACAGAGGTAGTTAACTAGCACTGCTGAGACACTAATTACCTCACCTGTGCATGTTTATGGTTTTCTGCAAAACCTGCACTGTTGGTGGTACTTGAGGACAGGGTTAGAAGACAATTGTAGTTCCACCAAAGACTGCAATGGGGTCCCAGCAGAATCTCTGAAAGCAGAAATCTTCAATGGCTGCTTCTCTACAATAAAAAGAAAAGGAAAAAACTTATATTTGTGAAAAAAAGTGTAATCAGTACAATATTAAAGCTGAAAACAAACTGGACCATCTTGCTCAATAGTCAGATCATTATATCACAAATATCTCATTCATTACATCACTATGGGGCAGACTTACAAAAGTAATGGTAAAATGTGCTCAGAGCATGCATACATTATACCCCCATTTCTGCAAATGTCTGTTGCACAAATATTTTAACTGTACACAATGTGAACATTATTATTACATGGGATATTTTAGTTGTTGTGTACTTAAAGGGAAGATTCACGGAGTTAGTTAAAAAAATAAAAATACTAATCAACTAACCTGGGGCTTCCTCCAGCCCGTGACAGGCAGGACACGCCCTCGACGCCGCTCCGGAGACTCCCGGTCTTTTCCGGTGGCTCACCCGACCTGGCCAGGCCGGCTTCCAGGTTGGGCTCTTGTGCGCTCCAAGGTGGTAGTATCTACCACTGGAGGAGGATGTTAGTTTCCTGTAACAACTTGCATGCAACCTATTAAGTACTCGTCCCTCTCACTGCGAAGAAGTCGATCCTCCATGGGAGGGGCCTAACACTAACTAAATCCTAACCTATGTATATGCATAGCCTGGGTGCGGCTAAACAAATAAAGTCGAAAATTGAAAATTACGCAAAAGGTGGATCAGCGCAACACCAGGCCGCCTCCGAATGGCCTCCAATCAGAGGTGCGCTGAGCCCCCCCAGAAACTACAAACGCACCTTGAACCCAAACAGAAGCTCTGCATATACACCAAAAGCATGGCTGTTAAGTGGGAGCAGCTGACCAAAAACGAATTAAATTAGTACATAGCAAGAAAATGAACAGCGCTACTTAAAAACAGGCAAGTGCCTACCTGCAAAAGAGTGCAAGCCCCACTTGTGGGATATAATACACACCGAGCATACACATGACCTGTCTACCACTGGAGGAGGATGTTAGTTTCCTGTAGCAGCTTGCATGCAACCTATTAAGTACTCGTCCCTCCCACTGCGAAGAAGTCGATCCTCCATGGGAGGGGCCTAACACCTCCTCCAGTGGTAGACAGGTCATGTGTATGCTCGGTGTGTATTATATCCCACAAGTGGGGCTTGCACTCTTTTGCAGGTAGGCACTTGCCTGTTTTTAAGTAGCGCTGTTCATTTCCTTGCTATGTACTCATTTAATTCATTTTTGGTCAGCTGCTCCCACTTAACAGCCATGCTTTTGGTGTATATGCAGAGCTTCTGTTTGGGTTTAAGGTGCGTTTGTAGTTTCTGGGGGGCTCAGCGCACCTCTGATTGGAGGCCATTCGGAGGCGGCCTGGTTAGAGATGAGCGTAATGGCATAATTACGATTTCGCGAAATTTCGCGTAATTAGTGTAATTACGATTATGGCCGTAAATACATAATCGTAATGAAGAAGGATTTCGCGAAATTTCGCGTAAGCGTAATTTTCGCATTACAATGGGTATTACGAAATTAATGCGTATGGTCATGCTCCCGAAGCGGAAAAGTTGACGCATGGATCAATGTTAGGTAGCCGCCAACTTTAAGGGTTAATAGCAAAGCCCCCTTAAATGCTAAGAGCCTCAAATTTGGAGAATATATTGAGGAGATCAGAAGGAATAAGAGAAAAATTTTTTTTTTCAAAAAGACCTTATAGTTTTTGAGAAAATCGATGTTAAAGTTTCAAAGGAAAAGTGTAAACATTTAAAGGATACCACAACTGACAAGTGGCATAATGAGATAGACATGGGTATGTACAGTGCCTAGCACACAAATAACTATGCTGTCTTCCTTTTTTTCTTTCTCTGCCTGAAAGAGGTAAATATCAGATATGTAAGTGGCTGACTCAGTCCTGACTCAGACAGGAAGTGACTACAGTGTGACCTTCACTGATAAGAAATTCCAACTATAAAACACTTTCCTAGAAGAAAATGGCTTCTGAGAGCAAGAAAGAGATAAAAAAAGGGGGAAATTCTTATCAGTGAGGGTCACACTGTAGTCACTTCCTGTCTGAGTCAGGACTGAGTCAGCCACTTACATACCTGATATTTACCTCTTTCAGGCAGAGAAAGAAAAAAAGGAAGACAGCATAGTTATTTGTGTGCTAGGCACTGTACATACCCATGTCTATCTCATTATGCCACATGTCAGTTGTGGTATCCTTTAAAAACCCGCCGACTTTAACGGTTAATAGCAAAGCCTGCTTAAAGTTTAGGAACACCAAATTCCCAGGGTATATTAAGGGGATCAGTGGGAATAAGAGGAAAATTTTTTTTTTTCAAAAAGACCTTATAGTTTTTGAGAAAATCGATTTTTAAGTTTCAAGGGCGAAAATGTCTTTTAAATGCGGAAAATGTCAGTTTTTTTTGCACAGGTAACAATAGTGTATTATTTTCATAGATTCCCCCAAGTGGGAAGAGTTTTACTTACTTCGTTCTGAGTGTGGGAAATATAAAAAAAAAACGACGTGGGGTCCCCCCTCCCAGACCTCTTTAACCCCTTGTCCCCCATGCAGGCTGGGATAGCCAGAATGCGGAGCACCGGCCGCGTGGGGCTCCGCACCCTGACTATACCAGCCCGCATGGTCCATGGATTGGGGGGTCTCAGAAGGGGAGGGGCAGCCAAGCTTTCCCCTCCCCCTCCGAGCCCTTGTCCAATCCAAGGACAAGGGGCTCTTCTCCACCCCCGATGGGCGGTGGAGGTGGAGGCCGCGATTTCCTGGGGGGGGGGTTCATGGTGGAATCTGGGAGTCCCCTTTAAAAAGGGGTCCCCCAGATGCCCACCCCCCCTCCCAGGAGAAATGAGTATAGAGGTACTTGTACCCCTTACCCATTTCCTTTAAGAGTTAAAAGTAAATAAACACACAAACACTTAGAAAAAGTATTTTAATTGAACAAAAAACATAACCACGAAAAAAGTCCTTTAATCTATATATATAATAGACTAAGTGCCTCAACCTTCCAGCAAGAAGAAGAAGTATTGCCCTGCCCCCAGGGCCGGTCCAAGCAAGAAGAAGGGGCTGGTCCAAGCAAGAAGAAGAAGTAGTGTCATAACAAACCAAGTGCAAAGAGGGATAATTTGCATATTTAGTAGCAGTGCATTGTGGGTAACCACAAATGTTCACTTATAGCTGAATTATTGCAGATTTGCTTTGGTTTTAAAAAGGAAAATTTACACCAAGCTTTGCTTTTTTTTTTTTTTAGTAGGAGGGCTTTTTGGTCTCTTTTATCCTCCTATACATTGTTAGTAGTTTGGGTCACCCTGAGCTGCTTGGTTACTCTGTTGTACTGGTCCAAGCCCTTTGTCATGTAGCCTTATCAATCCCTGCTATGTACTTATGAGGACCAAATGTCTGAAACAGGCTGTCACATGTGGATTTGATATGACTGTGTAAAATTTAAAGCTATATGCTTGCTATATGCTTGCTATACACCAGTGGCTCTGGATGCTTGCTTGACTTACCAAGCAATGTACTGATGAGGACCAAAAGTCTGAAACAGGCTGTCACATGTGGCTTTGATATGACTGTGTAAAACTTGAAGCTATAGGCTTGCTTGACTCAGTGCTGGTCATAATGGAAACATCTACGCTTATGGATCATTATGCGTCATTTTACGCTATTATGCAATTACAGTTACGGCGATAGAAATTATCTACGGTTCATCACTGTAATTACGCGTCAACTTACGCAGTTACGCGTAAGGATACCGTAATGTAGGTGGTTACGCTACGATGTTACGCGTAGTGCTGTAATACCCATTAATGCGTACTTTTTGATGCATACGGACGATGTGTACGCAATAGCCGTCAATGTGACAGCTATTGCGTACACATCATTCGTATGCGTCAAAACGTACGCTTATATACTGAAGGGCGGGAGAAGATACTTTTGGTTGCTTAGGATGTTGACTGATTGGCTACTCTTAGAAAAAGGGAGTTTTTACGTTAGTAATTACGCGTAAAATTACGCGTAAGTCTTCGTAAAATTACGCATACCTAGCAACTGCGGTACACAGCGTAATTACGATACCACTTAACTGCTTACGCGTAAATAATTACGCGTAAGACCGTAAGTTACGCGTATTGCTTACTCGTAAATTTGCATTGAATTACGCTCATGCGTAATTTCGGCCCAGCACTGGCTTGACTTACCAAGGGTGAAAAGGAATAATTTGCATATTTAGTACCGGTGCATTGTGGGTAATCACAAATGCTCACTTATAGCTGAATTATTGCAGATTTTCTTCTGTTTTAAGTAGGTAAATTACACCAAGCTTTGATTTATTTTTTTTTAGTACAAGGTCTTTTTGGTCCCTTTTATCTACCCTTTTATCCAATTCGAGTGGTTAGGGTCACCCTGAGCTGCTTGGTTACTCTGTTGTACTGGTCCAAGCCCTATCTCATACAGCCATATCAATCCCTGCCATGTACAGATGAGTACCAAAAGTCTGAAAACAGGCTGTCACATGTGGGTTTGATATGGTTGTGTAAATTTTAAAGCTATAAGCTTGCTATACACCAGTGGTTCTGGATGCTTGCTTGGTTTACTAAGGGTGAAAAGGAATTATTTGCATACTTAGTAGCAGTGTAGTGTGGGTAGCCACAAATGTTCACTTATAGCTGAATTATTGCATATTTCCTTCCGTTTTAGGAAGGCAAATTACACCAAGCTTTGCTTTTTTTTAGTAGGAGGTCTTTTTGGTCCCTTTTATCCCCCTATACATTCCGAGTGGTTTGGGGCACCCTGAGCTGCTTGGTTACTCTGTTGTGTTGGTCCAAGCCCTATCTCATACAGCCGTATTAATCCCTGCCATGTACTGATGAGGACCAAAAGTCTGAAACAGGCTGTCTACATGTGGGTTTGATATGACTGTGTAAAATTTAAAACTATATATTTGCTATACACCAGCGGCTCTAGATGCTTGCTTAGCTTATCAAGGGTGACAAGGGGTAATTTGCATATTTAGTAGCAGTGCATTGTGGGTAACCACAAATGTTCACTTATAGCTTAATTATTGTAGATTTCCTTCTGTTTTAAAAAGGCAAATTACACCAATACAGTGTGCGGCATTGCAGGAAGTGACGACAGTGGAACGCACGATGGAGCACGGAAGAGGTGAGTCATCCCTGTCCGCTGCCTCTTACTAATAGTGGCGGCTGCTACTGTGCTTAAGCAGGAGGGGGAGCGCACATGGGGGACCCAGGTGAGGGGGGCGGTTCCTGCTGAGCTTAAGCTGGAGGGGGAGTGCACATGGGGGACCCAGGTGAGGGGGGCGGTTCCTGCTGAGCTTAAGCTGGAGGTAGAGCACACATGAGGAACCCAGTTGAGGGGGGTCTAACCCTCCTCCCCGCCGCTGTGCCCAATATCCCAATTCTGCCCTCTACCCTCTTATGCGGCGTATGCTACGCCGCGGGTTGGCTAGTATTCTTAATTAACCATTAATACTTACCTGTCCCTTTAAATAAATGATCCCTCGCAATAGCCTTGGAAATGTTCTATCAGTTACAATGTAACAAAGTTATTACAATGTAACAACTTTGTTACATTGTAACTACGCCGCACCCGACGTCACTCGCCGCTCAGCCGCCGCATACGCGTCCGTGCTGCACGGACCCGACAGAGCTCTGAGCTATATAGCTCAGAGCTCTCTAAGCATCTTTGAATTTGGGCTCCAAGGAGCCCCATTGATCCTTAGCAGACCAATGGGGTTTCTTCTGATTTGAAAGGTATTTTCAATTACGATTTTAATGGCAATTACGCTACCGTAATTTCGCATCGTAATCACAAATTTCGCATGCGTAATTATAGTAATGCGAAATTACGAAATTTTCGGCTCAACTCTAGGCCTGGTGTTGCGCTGATCCACCTTTTGCGCAATTTTCAATTTTTGACTTTATTTGATTAGCCGCACCCAGGCTATGCATATACATAGGTTAGGATTTAGTTAGTGTTAGGCCCCTCCCATGGAGGATCGACTTCTTCGCAGTGGGAGGGACGAGTACTTAATAAGTTGCATGCAAGCTGTTACAGGAAACTAACATCCGTCTCCAGTGGTAGACAGGTCATGTGTATGCTCGGTGTGTATTATATCCCACAAGTGGGGCTTGCACTCTTTTGCAGGTAGGCACTTGCCTGTTTTTAAGTAGAGCTGTTCATTTCCTTGCTATGTACTAATTTAATTCATTTTTGGTCAGCTGCTCCCACTTAACAGCCATGCTTTTGGTGTATATGCAGAGCTTCTGTTTGGGTTCAAGGTGCGTTTGTAGTTTCTGGGGGGGCTCAGCGCACCTCTGATTGGAGGCCATTCGGAGGCGGCCTGGTGTTGCGCTGATCCACCTTTTGCGCAATTTTCAATTTTCGACTTTATTTGATTAGTTGCACCCAGGCTATGCATATACATAGGTTAGGGTTTAGTTAGTGTTAGGCCCCTCCCATGGAGGATCGACTTCTTTGCAGTGGGAGGGACGAGTACTTAATAGGTTGCATGCAAGCTGCTACAGGAAACTAACATCCTCCTCCAGTGGTAGACAGGTCATGTGTATGCTCGGTGTGTATTATACCCCACAAGTGGAGCTTGCACTCTTTTGCAGGTAGGCACTTGCCTGTTTTTAAGTAGCGCTGTTTATCTCCTTGCTATGTATTAAATACATTGCCTGCGATTCTCCTGCATTCCACATGCAGGCGAATTCTGCGGGCTCTGCCGTGCAGAAAAATCCTGCACAGAAAAATGCAAATGAAAACTGACAAGTGGAAACAGGGCCATCCACTTGTATTGGCTGTGCGAATCCGCATGCGGGCAACGCATGCGGATTCGCGATAGTAGAAACGGGCCCTAAAACTTACTTTAGTTTTACCTTTGGAAAGAAAATCTTACCCTGGGAACACACAATGCAATTTCCCATCTGATTGGTGGGAATCGAGCAAATATTTCTGACATGTCCGATCTGTTTCCGATCCAGAAGGGTTTGATTTTATTGCAAAGTTATCATCAGAAAATTGATCCCTTTGGGAGCAGTTTGGACATGTACACATGCTACAACTTCCTGTCTGATCACCCGTTGATCGGACGGAAAATTGCATCGTGTGTTCCCAGCATTACTATTGTTTTGTGAATCATCTCCTTTGACTGCTGTCCTCAGAGGTGTGAACTCTGTCATAGCTTCAATAAAAGCTAAATGGACAATCACCGCAGAGCAATGAGTTCCTTAAAGGGACACTGTAGGGGGGTCGGGGGAAAATGAGCTGACTTTAAAGTCAGAAAACCACTGCGCCTGCGTTGCCGTGTCCTCGCTCCCGCTGATGTCACCAGGAGTGTACTGCGCAGACACAGACCATACTGGGCCTGCGCTGTGCGCTCTTGGTGACATCAGTGGGATCGAGGACACGGCAATGCAGGCGCAGTGGTTTTCTGACTTTAAAGTCTGAAATTCCAGAAGTGAACTGGAGGCGGGGCCGGAGCATTGGGGAGTGGCTGCGCGGGCACAGGATGTCTGTGGGGGACCATTAGAAGCCCCGGGTAAGTTCAGCTCATTTTCCCCCGACCCCCCCCTACAGTATCCCTTTAAAGCTTGCATCTACGATGCAATTTTTGCATGATTTTTATGATGACCTGTGATTTATTTTTTTTTAGCAAAAAAGCGATGGTTTCTGTGATCTCGCAACATGGGTACACGGGCGCAATTGCACAAATGATGTGCATCAATTACGACCCTTAGGGCAGATCAGATCTTTATGCTCCCCGACGACTACTGTGCAAAGTACCACGATCGTTTAACCTCTCGTGCGCGCCCGTCGTGTGCCGTCTTGTGTTCCTGCAGGGTAGAAAGATGGATCGGAGTACCTTGTTCATCAGGTGGCGTCACTGTGAGGTTTCCCGATCCATCTTCAAATGAGTGTTCAGCTTTAGGAGCTCCAAAGTCAGAGATCACAGAAGCCACAACCACACTCTGCCCCCTTGTTTGGATAGGGGCGTCATTCAGTCCCTTTCTCAGAGAAGTTTGAAATAACAGATTACTGTACTTATTGTCCTCCATTACTGTTCCTCCCATCTCTCACTTACATCTCCCTTTTCCAGTCTGCATTGGTTGTATTATAACTGTATATAGAGGGGGCTTCAGTGGTGTACCAATGGTGGGGGCTGAGGGGGTGGTGGTGCTGGGGGCTAAGGGGGCCCATTCCTGTGATTACTTGAAGAGCAGAGGCAGCAGAGCATTAAACTTCCCTAATTCCAGAGGAAGGACGCAGGACAGGTCATCTCACCAATGTATTGAAACTCCGCACCACACAGCTTATCACCTGATAGCATGTACAGAGCTTGGCTGCACTGAACAGAGGAGAAGTAACATGCCCTGTTATATCAGGGGGGAAACACCAGGGCCGGTTCTAGACTTTTTTCTGCCTGAGGCAAACTTGTGAGGATGCCTCCCTCGATTTGGAATGATCACACAGTACCTAACAATTTGCACCTCACGTTATAGCTGCGGTGCGACAAAAAAATACACCCTCAGCCTAGATAGGTGGCCAGGTATAGGTGCTCCCTGTATAGGTCGCCAGGTATAGGTGCCCCTTAGGTAGCAAGGTATAGGTGCCCCCTGTATAGGTAGTCAAGTATAAGTGCCCCCAGTATAGGAAGACAGGTATACTGTAGGTACCCCCAGTATAGGTAGGCAAGTAAAGGTGTCCCCAGTATAGGTAGCCAAGTATATGTGCTCCCAGTATACGTAGGCTAGCCAGGCGTATTTGTTCCCAGTATACGTAGCCAAGTATAGGTACCCCCAGTATAGTTTAGCCAGGTATAGGTGCCCAAGTATAGGTTATCCAGGTATAGGTGACCCTAGAATAGGTTAGCCAGGAATAGATGCCCCCAGTATAGGTAGCCAGGCATTGTTGCCCCCAGTATAGGTAGCCAGGTATGGTTGCCCCCAATGTAGGTTATCCAGGTATAGGTGACCCCAGTATAGGTTAGCCAGGCATAGGTGCCCTCAGTATAGGTAGCCAGGCATGGTTGCCTCCATTATAGGTAGCCAGGTATGGTTGCCCCAATATAGGTTTGCCAGGTATAGGTGCCCTCAATACAGGTAGCCAGGTATATGTGCTCAAGTATAGGGAGTCGGGTATAGGTGTCCCTCTTATTGGTAGCCAGGTATAGTTGCCCACAATATAGGTTAGACAGGTAAAGGTGGTCCTAGTGTAGGTTAACCAGGTAGGTGCCTCCATTAGGTAGCCAGCATGTCCTACCCTCCCTCCCGCTGCCGCTCATTTACCTTCGGCAGGTGCCTCTTCCACACAGTCCCAAATCCCCCTCGCTACTAGACCACAGATCAGCAGCAACGGGAAGTGCTGCAGTGAAGAGAGGAGAGCTGTTCCCCTGGTAATGGCACATATACAGGAAGTACTTACTTCCTGTACATACGCCGCTATGGGTGCCGCTCCCCTACCACTGCGGCACTGCGGGTCGCTGCTGATCTGAGGTCTTGTATTGAGGGGCACCAGGGATTGTGTGGAGGTGGCGGTCCCCGAATGTGGGGGGTGGGCTGGATGCCGCCTGACGCAACACGCTGCCTGAAGCACGTCATTCAGGTGGCCTCATGGGCGGACCATCCTTGGATAACACACACAGGATACCTGTACTTTTGGGGGGTAGGGGCAGACCACAGACTACATGAGCTATGGGGAAAGGGGGGACCTATAGGGTCTTGCTGCATGGTGTCTGGCATATATAAGTGCAAGCGGTGTGCGCTTGCGTAGTGTGGCTGAGCTTCATTGACAGACCCTTGTTGGCAGGCTTTGGGGGTGGGGGGGTCCAAGCACTGGAACAGTGAGGACGAGGGAGATGGGGAAACCCTCTGGGTGACTCCACTACTACATTTGGGTTATTTTTTTCACCACAGGTATGCTTTAAAGTGGACCTGAACTCAGAACTCCTCTCTGCTCTAAGATACACAACAGCATAATAACCTTTAAGCAAAAAGCATTTATTTGTTACAGCTCATACAAATCCTAAAATAAATCTGCAGTGTTTCTACTTCTTGACAGATTTACTTCCTCCTGGAAGCAGACATATTGTTTACAGCCTGTGCTTTCAAATGTGCTCATCTGCCATAGGCAGTCATGGGACACAGGGAGGAGATCAAATTACAACTAGTGATTAGACACACATGAGGGGGAAATACACAGGCTAAACTCTTTAAAGACATACAGGGTGCATTTCTGTTTGTTTTTACTTGTGTCCTGCGCAAGAGTTCAGGTCCACTTTAAGATTATAGGGCCTGATTCACAAAGCGGTGCAAAGTGTTTGCACGCCTGTGAAAAGCCCCTTATCACGCCTAAACTCAGTTTAGGCGTGATAAAATGAAACTCGCGCAAAATTTCCACGCGCAATCGCGCGGCGCACGGTGCAGTGCGTGCGATGCGCCCATTAAACCCTATGGGTGCTGCGCGCGGAATTACGTAAAACTTTGCGCGAGGGACTTTGAGCGCGATAAAGAGCACAAATCGGTGCTAACTCAGCGGTGCAAAGCTTATCACGCCTAAAGTCTTTTAGGCATGATAACTGAGTTATCACCGCTTTGTGAATCAGGCCCATAGAGTTAAAATCTTTATATGCTGAAATAAAATAACTGGTAATTCTGAAAAAATAGCATAATGTCACTATTAGACTGCTGTTCCTCAGTAACTGTATATTAAAGAACAAGCGACACCCATGCTAACCTAGAAATAAAAACCACATATATAAGTAGATAAATACTACCTCTACTTACATAACAGATGTATTGTGCTATCCACATAATGATTCCTGTGACTTTTATAAAGGAAAAGCAGAAAATCCTATTCTAGGCAGTGGCCATCTTGCCAAGCTAATGCTGACATCATATCCTCCCTGACTCTTGTTTTCCCCCCTCCATTCTCTTGCTCATTGTGTATTCATTAGCTGCCCTCCTCCCAGAGTCTTTTTTTTTATTTACACATCCAATTACTGAGTCACCTCAGCCTTGCTTGTAAATACAAGTGATCAGCTAGGCAGGGAAATAAATGGAAGAGGAGGAATATATTATAGATAAAAAGAACTCCCAGCATTCAACTCTTTGGCACTGTTTGGCACTAGGGCCAGTGCTCCTAAAGTATGTGATAACTCCAAACCATAACAGCAGAAAACGTTTTGAATGCAGGATTAGCATCTTTATCACTTAATACACTCAGACCAGTTGCTGTTGAAATTTGATTTTTATGGTGACAATACCGCTTTAACATGATGTTTCTTTTCTGTTATTGGGATTACCTTGGACTTGTACTGGCAGTATGAGAAGAGTCCAGCATTGATGGAGATGAAGATAATGAGGCTGATAATTCTCCAGAAACCAGTGATCAGTTTATAAGATTTCCCTAGCGAAAGGAAAGGGCACATTAAAGTTAATTTACAAAAGACAAAGACAATAATGTCTAGACAAGTCTCTCAGAAATGACAGGCCTAGAAAAGGCTGCTGCAGGATTTTTTTTTTAAAAATAAATTTGTTAGTCACAAAAAAGGCATGTTTAAATTGTAATCCTAAATATTACTGTAAACAGTTTACAGACAGACAAGATGCTCAGTTCCTCCATCTAGCCAGTATTATCTGTATAACTTCCCCCCTCCCTTCCACTGTGCTCTATCCCCCATTATCCTCTGGATGCTCCCGTTATTCCACCTTACCCCACCTCCTCGGATGCACCGTCCAATAGCTGAGGACATTATTGCATCTTCAGGACTTGAGGAGGGTCGGATTTCTGGAAATGCCACAAAGGCCCGGGCCTTGGGCGGATGCAGCCCCAGGGGGCACCTGGGCATGAAAGAGGAGCTGCTAAATATGAAAGAGGAAGCTTAAAATGGGGAGCAACACATGAAAAAGGAAAACTGTTTATGAAAGAAGAGAGACAGCATACATGGATGTTACACATGGAAGAAAGGGCTGCACATGGAATGAGAGGCAGGCTGCTGTACAAGGATGTTACACATAGAAGAGGGGGCTGCACATGGAATGGGAGGGGCTGCATACATGGATGATACACATGGAAGAGGGGGCTGCACATGGAATGGGAGGGGCTGCTGTACATGGATGATACACATGGAAGAGGGGGCTGCACATGGAATGAGAGGGGCAGCTGTAAATGGATGATACACATGGAAGAGGGGGCTGCACATGGAATGGGAGGGGCTGCATACATGGATGTTACACATGGAAGAGGGGGCTGCACATGGAATGGGAGGGGCTGCTATACATGGGAGTTATACACATGGAAGAGGGGGCTGCACATGGAATGGGAGGGGCTACAGTACATGGATGTTACACATGGAAGAGGGGGCTGCACATGGAATAGGAGGGGCTGCATACATGGATGATACACATGGAAGAGGGGGCTGCACATGGAATGGGAGGGGCTTCTGTACATGGATGTTACACATGGAAGAGGGGACTGCACATGGAATAGGAGGGGCGCTGCTGCACATGAAAACAGAGCTACAACATTCTTGGCCTAGGGGCATAAAAAGTGTAAATCTGTCCTTCATAACAGGTTGACAAGGTACAGAAGTAGAGAGGATACATGTTTTTTCTCTCAGAGAGCAGCAACTTGCAGGTGGAGATGCAGTACCATGGTGGATCCCCCCATTCCTAATCTATGGTCATCTATGGCACTAAGAGTACATATGGCCCTCCAATCTATGACAACAGCTTACCCTGTCCTCCTTGTAGCCAACCTATGGAGTTGGCTGGTATGGAGTACCCTGGTGTTTCACCCCTGGCCTGGTAGCAGGCACAGGTTACCTTCTCCCTCCATTGTGTGGCAGCAGGCACAGATCATGCCCAGTTTATGGCAATGGGCATAGGTGGCCCCCAGTCTATGGTAGAATGGACAGATTGTCTAATTCCCTATGTAGGGCAATAAGCACATGTGACCCTCCAATCTATGGCTACAGGTTGCCCCCTCTCTTCTACAATCAGCCTATGAGAGCAGACACAAGTGGCCCTTCAGTGTATGGCATTAGGCACATGTGTCCCCCATTCTATGGCAACTACCTGTACAGGACAGTACTGGTGACCCCAGTCTGTGGCAACAGTTGCAGGGGAACCCCCAGTTTATGCAAGCAGATGAATTAGCCCCAATACATGACAGTGGACATATATAATCCCCAATCTAAGGCAGAATAGACAAGTGACTGTCCAAATGTATAGCAGGAGACACAAGTGACCCCCAATCTCAGAAAAAAGGTACAGATGGCACAAGCCTATCGCAGGAGGCACAGGTGAACCTTTATTAAAGAAACACTATCGAATAACATGTTTATTTCAATTGAGATAGGAAATGTTTGGGAAGTGCTGATAAGTACAGGTGTATACATTTGAATTCTTATCTCTCTGTTTACTGTTATCTAATTCCTTTCACACTTTTCTGACTGAAATTCTGATGGCAGACTGAGCCATGAGGAGAGGGGGGAATTCACTCACAGTGCATCTGTTAACTCTGTGTGTGAGAGAGAAAGCTCTGCCTGTCTCTGACTGAGCTCTCTGCAGAGAGCAGAGGAAATGTATCGTATGTGCAACATAAACATTTGTAATTGTGTCTGTGTGTGACACCTGACACCTGACAAGCTTTTCATATAACTCTGCTTCAATATTACACTGTTCTTAGCATGTCAGACTGCAGAGATTCAAACCTTTGCAAAGGAGACATTCCAAACGCAGCTAAAATCTACACACATTGAATTACAGATTTTGCCTCTGATATTTAACATAAAAAGTAGGAAAATGTTTACACAGCTACTTAGACATTATTTGTAGAGTTGGGCCGAACCTCCGATTTTAGGTTCGCGAACCAGGTTCGCGAACTTTCGCGGAAGGTTCGGTTCGCGTTAAAGTTCGCAAACTGCAATAGACTTCAATGGGGATGCGAACTTTGAAAAAAAAAATGTATGCTGGCCACAAAAGTGATGGAAAAGAAGTTTCAAGGGGTCTAACACCTGGAGGGAGGCATGGCGGAGTGGGATACACGACAAAAGTCCCCGGGAAAAATCTGGATTTGACGCAAAGCAGCGTTTTAAGGGCAGAAATCATATTGAATGCTAAATGACAGGCCTAAAGTGCTTTAAAACATCTTGCATGTGTATACATCAATCAGGTAGTGTAATTAAGGTACTGCTTCACACTGACACACCAAACTGTTCACTGAACAGAACAGGTATACAGTGGCGGGTTCACTGAACAGAACAGGTATGCAGTGGCGGGTTCACTGAACAGAACAGGTATACAGTGGCGGGTTCACTGAACAGAACAGGTATGCAGTGGCGGGTTCACTGAACAGAACAGGTATGCAGTGGCGGGTTCACTGAACAGAACAGGTATACAGTGGCGGGTTCACTGAACAGAACAGGTATGCAGTGGCGGGTTCACTGAACAGAACAGGTATGCAGTGGCGGGTTCACTGAACAGAACAGGTATACAGTGGCGGGTTCACTGAACAGAACAGGTATGCAGTGGCGGGTTCACTGAACAGTACAGGTATGCAGTGGCAGGTTCACTGAACAGGTATGCAGTGGTGGGTTCACAGTACAGGTATGCAGTGGTGGGTTCACAGTACAGGTATGCAGTGGTGGGTTAACAGAACAGGTATGCAGTCGTGGGTTCACAGAACAGGTATGCAGTGGTGGGTTCACAGAACAGGTATGCAGTGGTGGGTTCACTGAACAGGTATGCAGTGGTGGGTTCACAGTACAGGTATGCAGTGGTGGGTTCACAGAACAGGTATGCAGTGGTGGGTTCACAGAACAGGTATGCAGTGGTGGGTTCACAGAACAGGTATGCAGTGGTGGGTTCACAGTACAGGTATGCAGTGGTGGGTTCACAGAACAGGTATGCAGCCAGGGACAAGCTAAGCCTAACTAATCTTTCCATATGAGAGAGTGTGCAGCAGCTCGCCCTACTCTCACTAATGCAGGCACACGAGTGACTGTAATGGTCGCCGCTGCCTGCCTTTTAGTAGGGGGGGAGTGGCTCCAGGGGCTAGTGTAGCCTAATTGGCTACACTGGGCCTGCTGACTGTGATGTAGAGGGTCAAAGTTGACCCACATGGTGCATTATGGGGCGAACCGAACTTCCGCAAAAGTTCGCCTGCGGGACGCGAACGCGAACCACGGAAGTTCGCATGGAACCGTTCGCAGGCGAACCGTTCGGCCCAACTCTAATTATTTGTACATTATCATTTTAGAACACTTGGTTTTATAGTGTTCCTTTAAAGCGGAACTGTACATTTGTACAAAACAAACTGTTTCACTTAACTGGGGCTTCCCCAAGCCCCCAGCAGCTGTCCTGTCCCGCGCCGGTTCTGCACGATCCTCCTTTCTCCTGCCACAGGGCTAAGTTTTGTTACTGTCGAAGGTTTCTTCGCATTCCAGCCCGCAATAGCATCCTGCTATTAGTGCAGGACGCTATTGTGGACTGGAATGTGAAGAAAGCTACGCGTAGCCCGGGGCGCGCAGTCACAGTTGCCATTGACTTACAAGTCAACAGTAATGAAACTTAGCCATGGCAGGAGAACAGAGGATCGTGCAGGACCGGCGCTGGACAGGACGGCTGCTGGGGGCTTGGGGGAGCCCCAGGTAAGTGATACAGTTTGTTTTATACGAATTTACAGTTCCGCTTTAATGACAGAACACACAGGTGGCCCTAAGACTATTTCCAAACAGGCCAGTATCTTTGTTGAATATTATCTACACTGTGTAACCTCTGACAGCCCCATTAAAGGTGGCCACACATGATACAAAACATTATCTGATATTACATCAATTTGATAAAAAAAACCATCAGATTTCCCCAAAAATCTATTTTTTTTTTTATTCGAGAAAGAAATCCAATTGGATTTTCCTTTTTCTTTCGATATAAATCAATCGGGAGTGGTGGATTTTATTTTTTTTAGAAAATTTAATGGTGTACAGTAGTATATTAATTTCTTAATATATACACCCAAGCAATTTTCTCAGTTTTCAATCCTTTTTTTTTCATAATTGGGGAAAAACACATGTGTGTGGTACATTGGTCAAATTTTCAAATGTTACAATCAATCTGAAAAATGTATTGTAATTTTTCAAATATTACAATCAATCAGAAAAATTGGTTGTAGTCCTTGAAGTAAAAAGAAATGTAAAAAATTGTATGTTGTGTGGCCACATGGTGGTCACACACAAAACAATCTTTTTTAATACAACATTACAACAGATTTTTGTGATTGATTTTAAGGTTTGAAAAATCTGGCCAGTGTACCACACACAGGTGATCAATTTTTTTCCCCAATTATGTACAAAAATTAATTACAATTCTTCAACGTCTTGTATTGTTAACTGTTGTGTTGATTATTTTGTATTGTTATACCCTGGGAAGGCTGAATAATAATAATTAATAATGATAATACTGTGAATGCTGTACAGCAACACGAGAGATGCTGGCACTTAATGGGGCTGTCAGAGGTTACACAGTGTAGATAATATTCAACAAAGATACTGGCCTGTTTGGAAATAGTCTTAGGGCCACCTGTGTGTTCTGTCATTAAAGCGGAACTGTAAATTCGTATAAAACAAACTGTATCACTTACCTGGGGCTTCCCCAAGCCCCCAGCAGCCGTCCTGTCCATTGCCGGTCCTGCACGATCCTCCTTTCTCCTGCCACAGGGCTAAGTTTTGTTACTGTCGAAGGTTTCTTCGCATTACAGCCCGCAATAGCATCCAGCTATTAGTGCAGGACGCTATTGTGGACTGGAACGTGAAAAAAGCTACCCGTGGACCGGGGCGCGCAGTCGCAGTTACCATCGACTTACAAGTCAACAGTAATGAAACTTAGCCATGGCAGGAGAACAGAGGATCGTGCAGGACCGGCGCTGGACAGGACGGCTGCTGGGGGCTTGGGGAAGCCCCAGGTAAGTGATACAGTTTGTTTTATACGAATTTACAGTTCCGCTTTAATGACAGAACACACAGGTGGCCTTAGGACTATTTCCAAACAGGCCAGTATCTTTGTTGAATATTATCTACACTGTGTAACCTCTGACAGCTCCATTAATGGTGGCTACACATGATACAAAACATTATCTGATATTACAGCAATTTGATAAAAAACGATCAGATTTCCCGAAAAATCAAAAAAAATTTTTATTCGAGAAAGAAATACGATTGGATTTTCCCTTTTCTTTCGATATAAGTCAATCGGGAGTGTTGGAGTTTTTTTTTAGAAAATTGAATGGTGTACAGTAGTAGTGATGGGCCGAACCTCCGATTTTAGGTTCGCGAACCGCAATAGACTTCAATGGGGAGGCGAACTTTGAAAACTAGAAACATTTCTGCTGGCCAGAAAAGTGATGGAAAAGATGTTTCAAGGTGTCTAACACCTGAGATCTTTCAGTGACTACAAGAGGGGAATTTTTTTTTCAAAAATACCTTATAGTTTTTGTGAAAATCAATTTTAAAGTAACTCCTTCTGACCGTGGGAAAATTAAGCGCCCGCCGACTTTAGCAGTTAATAGCAAAGCCGCTTTAAAAGCTAGAAACACCAAACTTGCAGAAAATGTTAAGGAGAACAGTGGGAATAAGAGGGAATTTTTTTTTCAAAAAGACCTTATAGTTTTTGAGAAAATCAATTTTAAAGTTTCAATGTAAATTCTCCTTCTGACCGTGGGAAAATATACCCCCACCGACTTTAATGGTTAATTGCAAAGCCCCTTTAAAAGCTAGCAACACCAAAATTACTGGGAATGTTAAGAAGAACAGTGGGACCAAGAGCGATTTTTTTTTTTCAAAAAGACCTTATAGTTTTTGAGAAAATCGATTTTAAAGTAAAAAAAAGAGTCGATTCATAAAAAAAGAACCGATTCATTAAAAAGATCCGTATAGCAGAGAATGCGTCCTCATATGGACGTGAAGCTGCTGGCTCCCGCTGCTTTCTCTCCCCACCTGCCTGCACCTGTCAACCCACACCTAGGCTGGCACCCAGTGCACCCATGGGTGCACTTGGTGCCAGCCTAGGTGGCGGTTGACAGGTGCAGGCAGGCAGGTGGGGAGAGAGAGTGGGAGCTAGCAGCTATACGTCCAAAAGGACTTTTGGACGCACTCTCTGCTATGTGGGTGGGGGGCTTCGGAGATCTTCAATCAACTTAATAAAAGATCGCAACATAAGAGGATACAGTTCGTTGGATCATTTACCGAGGATATTGCCGTGGGAATTTTTTTTTAAAGGTACAGGTAAGTATTTAACTTTCCAAAATCTCACACCTTTTCAAAGGACAATTGCTCAGCCCGAAACTCACCAGTTATGATCTTCCTAAGAGATCCTACAATGCTAGAAAATTTGCAACTGCTGAGCCATTGCCCTTTGAAAAGATTTGAGATTTTTGAAAGTGAAATAGGGAGCCTAATGGAAGCCTATGGCAGAATTCAGCACTTTTGCACCCCTATAATTCTGGCAGGTTATCATCACCCGCCGACTTTAGCAGTTAATAGCAAAGGACCCTTACATCCTAGCAACACCAAATTTGCAGGATATGTTAAAAAGATAGCAGGAAACAATATTTAAAGGACTTCCGAGGCCACAAATGTGAAAAAAGTTAAATACCTTTTCATAATCCAGATCCATGGAGGACGCCATCCGCGCCCTCCCGTTCATTCCCCCATGGCTCCCGCAGTAATACCGGCCCCGGCCTGGTCCCGACTCCCGACCCTCCGAACAGGTCGGGTTCTCATTCCCCACTCAATATGGCCGCCACAGATTGCCGCGGCTGCGCAGTTCGCACAGACGCGATTGCACCTGCGCAGCTCTAGGGCCTCCTCCTGCCGCGTCATCAATATGCGTGCATACATCGGACGCATTGGGAGGAGAACCTAGAGCTGCGTAGCCGCAATCGCATCTATGCGGACTACGCAGCCGCAGCAATCTGTGGCGGCCATATTGAGGGGGGAATGAGAACCCGACCCGTTTGGAGGGATCGGGACCCGACCGGGGCCGGTATTACTGCGGGTGCCATGGCGGAATGAACGGGGGGCGCAGATGGCGTCCTCCATGGATCTGGATTATGAAATGGTATTTAACTTTTTTCATACTTGTGGCCTCGTACGTCCTTTAAAAAAAATATATATATATGTGTATATGTGTATATATATATATATATATATATATATATATATATATATATATATATATATATATGTATATATATATATATATATATATATTTATTATTTTTATGTGCTGAGTGTGGGAAATAAATGAAAAAAAAATGACGTGGGGTCCCCCCTCCTGAGCCTGTGTAACCCCTTGTCCCCCATGCAGGCTGGGATAGCCAGAATGCGGAGCCCCGGCCGACTGGGGCTTCGCACCCTGAGCTATACCAACCCGCATGGTCCATGGTATGGGGGGCTCCAGGGGGGAGGGGCGGCCAGGAGGAGGTGGGGGCGACGACTCCCTGGGGGGGGTTCATGGTGGCATCTGGGAGTCCCCGTTAAGAAGGGGACCCCAGATGCCCACCCCCCTCCCAGGAGAAATGAGTATAGGGGTACAAAGTACCCTTTACCCATTTCCACAAAGGGTTAAATGAAATAAAAACACAACCACGAGAAAGGTATTTTATTATTCTAAATTAACCATAAATACTTACCTGTACCTTTAAAAAAAGTTTTCCCACGCCAATATCCACAGTAAACGATCCAACGAACTGTATCCTCTTATGTTGCGATCTTCAATGAAGTTGATTGAAAATCTCCGATGCCTCCCACATAGCAGAGAATGCCTCCTTTTGGACGCATAGCTGCCGGCTCCTGCTGTCTCTCCCCACCTCCTCACCTGTCACTCTCACCTAGCCTGGCACCCATGGGTGCGCTGGGTGCCAGGCTAGGTGAGGGTGACAGGTGCAGGCAGGTGGGGAGAGACAGCAGCGGGAGCCGGCAGCTTCACGTCCTGCTCAGGATGCATTCTCTGCTATACTAACGGTTCTTGAATCATCCGGTTCTTTTTAATGAATCTGTTCTTTTTTTTATGAATCGGCTCATTTTACTTTGAAACTTTAAAATTGATTTTCTCAAAAAGTATAAGGTCTTTTTGAAAAAAAAAAATTATCCTCTTGTTCCCACTATTCCACTTAACATTCCCAACAATTTTGGTGTTTTTACTATGTAAGGGGACTTTGCTATTAACCATTAAACTCGGCAGCCATTAGTTATTATCACAAGTCTATGGGCGAACCGAACTTTGAAAAAAAGTTCCCGGTTCTCTGCGAACGCGAACCACCAAAGTTCGCCTGGAACCGTTTGCCAGCGAACCGTTCGGCCCACCTCTATACAGTAGTATATTAATTTCTTAATATATACACCCAAGCAATTTTCTCAGTTTTCAATCCTTTTTTTTTTTCATAATTGGGGAAAAACACATGTGTGTGGTACATTGGTCAAATTTTCAAATGTTACAATCAATCTGAAAAATTGGTTGTAGTCCTTGAAGTAAAAAGAAATGTAAAAAATTGTATGTTGTGTGGCCACATAAGGTGGTCACACACAAAACAATCTTTTTTAATACAACATTAATACAACATTACAACAGATTTTTGTGATCGATTTTAAGGTTTGAAAAATCTGGCCAATGTACCACACACAGGTGATCAATTTTTTCCCCAATTATGTACAAAAATTAATTACAATCCTTCAACGTCTTGTATTGTTAACTGTTGTGTTGATTATTTTGTATTGTTATACCCTGGGAAGGCTGAATAATAATAATTAATAATGATAATACTGTGAATGCTGTACAGCAACACGAGAGATGCTGGCACTATATATAAAAATCAATAAAAAATAATTTGAAAAATCTGACCAATGTTTCACACATGTTCAATTTTTCCCAAGTTGTGAACAAAAATGATTAAAAACAATTAAAACATTTTTTATATATATAAATCAAGATATTGACAATGTATCCTACACCATTCAATTCTCATAAAAATTGATCAGAAAAATCAGCCACTGCCGACTGACTTATATCGATAAAAACAGGAAATTATGATTTCTTACTGGAATAGAAAAAAATAACTTCGCTTTTCTGTACAACTGATTGTTTTATTGCATTGCAGTAAATTGGATCACTTTATTGTGTTGTGTTGTGTGCCCACCTAAAGACTGGTTATGTTTGTTTGTACTAATACACAGCATAATTTGCAAAGACTTTTACCTGTCAATTCAACGGATTGTATCCAGGGAGAGACAAATGTAGGGTGAGACACAGAACAGGTCACTGAGGTCACATTGTCTCCATGTAATCCATATGTGCTGATCACTGACAAGCTCTGATCTGCCTCTGCAGCCTGTGTAGTGTTTATATCATATGAATGAGGGATCCAGGAGATCTCTGCAGCCGGGTATCCACCAGTGGTTCTGCATACAGGAGATCCGGCACTGTTCAGTTCCAGAGACACCAAAGGCTCAGCTGAAGGAGAATACATAGATTATTACTTACATTTTAATGGTCTATGAAACATGTAAGCACTTATGCATTTTAATACAATATATCTACTCCGGAGACTTCATCTTAGCTCCAGGGCCGTAGCTATACATACATCGCCACGATCGTCGCTGTACTTGGTCCTGCGCGGTGCCATCCATGTTTCCACGTGCGTTCACACCCCCGCCCATTAGTAGACTAATCAGTAAATGGGAATGCATGTTCCCTTTCCCTGATCAAAGTACCTGTGATCAATGATCATCAGCATTACAGTGAACCTCCAGACTAAAAATCGACTCGGCAGCACTGAAAAGGCCTGGTGTTTCTTTAACAGTTTCACAGCATCAGAATTTTGTTTCTTTTATACAAGCCTCATTTTTAGCTGCACAGAAGAAAACTGCCCGGGCATTTTTCCCCTGATGCTGTGCAAAGCATGATGGGATTTCTGAGGTTGTGTAAGGGCTAGCAGAAGTACCGCCGCCGCGGTAAGCAACATGGCAGCAGTCTCTGAATCTCTGCCGGCAGCCTTTAACACACATTCACATTCACATTCTGATATTGTGCATAGCCTCTCTGACACACAGAGGCTGAGGGTCACGCGCGCGCACGCAAGGCGACAGGACCTTTATGCAAGTAGAAGGGCAGTCAGCTGACCAGCCGGTCAGCTGACTCCAGCCGCCCTTCTGATTGGTTGAGTGAAGGGGGTGGAGCTGAGGAGTGCTCCAAGTATATATAGACCCTGCCTGTCAGTTGATCCTTGTCTGCTGTTGCGAATGCTATATGTGTTAGCTCTCAGACCTGAGTCAGATCCCACAGTGTGCTAGAACCAGCAGGAGCTGGGGATCCACACTTAGTCAGATTCCTTGATAGCTTAAAGTACTAATTGAACTGTATTATTTGTTATGACCTCTTGCTAGCCTGACTACTCTCCTGTCTTCTGATTCTGTACCATTGCCTATCTGATCTAGTTGCCGAACTCTGCCTGTGACACTACTCTGATCTTGCCTCTTGCTACTGTACTGCCTCTGTCCGTGTGTTACCGAATCTGCTTGTCTGACTACTCTACCCTCAGCACTGGGTCTAGCCCAGGCTGAGGGGTTCTTGTTATTCCCACTCCTCGGGAATATACTTCTGCAGTAAGGTCTGAATCACTACAGCTACACTGTGTTCAGCCTTCCCTTACTGCTGCAATAGCACCTCAGTCACGTCTGGCTTGGAGTGGCTATTGCTCAGTCGAGATTGTATCCAGTAGCAATATTTGGCTGCAGTAGTATCTGAATCATTACTTGTGAATTACATTAATGCAGTCAGAGTCTCCTGCTCCTCAGGAGATCCTGATCTTGTGCCTGTGTTCTTTGTATTACTGTTGCACCAAACACCCTACACATCAAGTACCTTGGTGGCGCTATATCAGCATTATTGGTGATTCCGCAGATCACCATATAGTCAGATATAGCATCTGTATTAGTGGTGATACTGCAGATCACCAGTAATCAGAAAAGCCGTTGCTGACACCAATCGTTACAGGTTGTTGTTCTCATTCTGCTGTTTTGGTGCAAATTTTTTTTTTTACATTTTTAACTTGACATTTGAAGCCTAGCGTGTGCAGCTGGGAGGGGTTATCAGGACACAGGACAGTTGGAACTGTGTCTTATGCTTCCTGTCACCTCCTTTCAACCAAAAAGATGGCTGCCCCCATGACAAAGATGGCAGCCCCCACGAATCACAAACATTTGCCTGTTCTTTTAAAACAGGGTGGGTAAAAAATTATATTACCTATCTATTCTACTTAACATAACTAATGCAACTTAATGACAGTATGTTTGTTTAGGCTGAAGTTCCCCTTTAATGAGATGTCGGTGGTCATTGACAAAATGAAAGTAAAACCACACACAAAGCATATCCTGTGTACTGTGAACAGTACACAAGAATAAAAAGTGTTGGGGGGACATCTAGTGGCCAAATAGTAAAATTGCACCTACATACATGAAATTAAATAAAAATAAATAATATAGCCCATTAATTAACCCCTTACCTCCTCCCCCCATAATTATCCAAATAAAACACTTGTTTGTAGAGGTGAAATCCTTGATGTGGGCGGAGAGTCTCTGGAAGTGGGCAGTCCTCACAGGTGCATATTTGCTGCAGTGTAGCAGGAAGTGGGCCTTATCCTCCAGGACCCCTGGTCACACTGTCTGCATAGTCTCTCCTCCAGGGGCTTCCATGTCTGTCTGTGCAGCCCTGTCTCTGTTTCCAGGTTCATGGTACAGGCTCAGGGTCTGTGTATCTTTGGGGTGGTGTAGCCTCTCCAGATATGGGGCCGTTGTGTACTCCATCTGCAGTAATTGGTAGATGGTGAGTTTCTGGGAGTTCTTCATGTCATGCCTCCATTCCTCTAGGTATCGTTCCTTGTAGTGTTGGGCGAACACCTGGATGTTCGGGTTCGGGTCCGTTCGCCGAACATGGGCCAGATGTTCGGCATGTTCGGGCCGAACCCCGAACTCCCCCGAACATCCCGCTTTTGGGGGCCCTATGGGGTCGCAGGCATAAGGGGGGAGCATGCCCCGATCGCGGGGGGGGGGGTCGGAAATTCCCCCCACCCCCTCCGCTAGCACTCCCCCCTCTGCCCGCTTCCCCATACAAAAATTTTGCGGAAAGTTAAATAGTACCGGTGGTGGCTGGCTGACAGTGGTGTGAGTGAGGAGGAGGAGTCACGTAGAGGACGTGAGGTCAGAGAAAGGGCGGAAGTACCACAAGGGTGCTACCGCTGAACCGCCCGCTGCCCGGCCTCAACGCGTCCTAGTCGGACTCCTCCTCCTCACTCACACCACTGCCAGCCAGCCACTGCAGCCAGCCACCACCGGTACTATTTAACTTTCCGCAAAATTTTTGTATGGGGAAGCGGGCAGAGGGGAGAGCGCTAGCGGAGGGGGTGGGGGGAATTTCCGATCCCCCCCCGCGATCGGGGCATGCTCCCCCCTTATGCCTGCGACCCCATAGGGGGGCCGTATTCGGCCGAACAGGGCCCTGTTCGGCCGAACCCGAACTAAAAGGCCGAACACCATGAGGTGTTCGGCCGAACTCGAACATCACCCGAACAGGGTGATGTTCTGCAGAACCCGAACAGTGGCGAACACTGTTCGCCCAACACTAGTTCCTTGCAGGTTTCTATAATCCCTTTTATTTGGGCTTTTGTCAGGCTGTGTTGGTGGTCCTCTCTGGGCTGGCTGTTGACGCTTTGCTTCAGAGCACATGGTATGGCCTCAGCTCCCTGGCTCAGTGAAGCTTTATGGTGGGAAGTGCTGGGGTTGCTGCTCTGTATGTGCGTCCAGTTTGAGAGCGCCCTCTGCTGGATAGTCAGCCATAGTGGGAATTTGCCTAGCTCCGCCCGGCAGGCTGAGTTCGAAGTGCTGCGATGGACTTGGAGGAGATACTTGCAGAACTCTAGATGGAAGATTTCTGTTGGGCTGGAGTCCCATTTTGATTCATCAGGATAGGTGACCGGGCCCCATACCTCACTGCTATAGAGCAAGATTGGGGTGATGATGCTGTTGAATATTTTTACTCAGACTCTCACTGGTGCTTTTAGCTGGTAAAGTTGCCTTCTGACAGCATAACAGGTTCTGCGGTCTTTTTCCTTCAGGGCTTCTACTGTTGGCTTAAAGAGAACCTGAGGCGGGTATTTTAGACCACAGAGGCATGTCCTGTGCATAATGACATGTCTCTGGTTCTCGCTATGGCCGCTACTAGTCCCTCTCACCCGCTGTGCCCCCCTGTAAAAACTGCCAGGCTAGCAACGCTAGCCTTGTATTTACCTGCAGGCTGTCAGTCTATCAGTGCTCCCCCGCCTCTGTCCCCGCCGATGCCCGCCTCCGTGAGCTTCCTCCAATCGGAAGCTAAGCCGCGACCCAGGAAGTTCCTCCCAGGTCGCGGCTTAGCTTCTGATTGGAGGAAGCTTATGGAGCACTGATAGACTGGTAGCCTGCAGGTAAATACAAGGCTAGCAACAAGGAGATTGTCGCTAGCCTGGCGGTTTTTACAGGGGGGCACAGCAGACCCCGGGGGGACTAGAGGCGGCCATAGCGAGACCCAGAGGTATGTCATTATACACAGGATGTGCCTCTGTGGTCTAGATTAAGATTTAAAATACCTACCTCGGGTTCTCTTTAAAGCGCCCTGATTGGTTCATTTCCAGCCCTAGGTAGGTGTAACTGTTGGTGGTCACCAGTGTGGAGCCATTTAATAAAAATAAGGATGTGGAGGTTTTATTTACTGTAAATTCTTTCTCTGGAACACCATCAATTTTGTGTTCTTTGGGTTGATGGGCAGCACCCATGTGATGCAAAAACTCGCCAGTACTGCCAGGCTATCCTGTAGGCAATACTATCCCAGGAAAACAAAAACATATATATTAGAAGATACTTGTTCTACTTACGTAACAGATGTATGTATTGTACTGTCCACATTTTAATATCACTGAATTTTATATAGTAAATAAAAAGAATTCTGTTTTTTGGTATTTGCCATCTTGATTCCCTCTGACTGAAGCCAATTCCTCCCTTACTCTTTTTTTCCTCCTAGAAACTGCACATGTGGGAGGGTAGTTGACAAGCTTCCGTCTTGTCGGCAATTAAACAAATAGAGCCATGCTGACTAACATAGGATTTAGTACAGCATAAACATTTCTGAATAGATTGGAGTGCTGTACTTGCAATGCAGGGTCAGGATGTAGACTACATAATAAACACAGAGCAGTGGAAAAATGGAATTTGATTTTAAGGCTGACAATCCCTCTTTAAAGAGAACCTGAGATGAATAATAAAAAAGACATACATACCTGGGGCTTCCTCCAGCCCCCTTCGGCCTGATGCATCCCTCTCCGCTGTCCTTTGCTTCCTGTATCTGTTATGGCTCCTGGCAACCTTGGGGGCCATAACGGAGGATCCTGGTGGTGGAGGAAGACAGTGAGGGAGTGATCAGGCTGAAGGGGGCTGGAGGAAGCCCCAGGTATGTATGAATTTGTGGTCTCTGCGTTGGGAGCATTCTCCTCCTTTGCATTAGTACATTCTGACGATAGGAGCACGGAGGCAGGGGTGCTAGTAAGGTTTTTGTGGCCCCGAGAGGCAAATGATTTGTGGACCCCCCCCCCCACACACACACACTGATGGTGAAATAATGGGTGTGGCTCCCCAAACAAAGTGAGCGCTATGGCTAAAATGGGTGTGGCCATGACATGATGTTGGTGCAGCCAACTGCATGATGTGCTATCATGTCTATATGCACCAAAAATTTCTAAAGTTTGCAATGAAGAATTAAGGCAGTTCTTCTGATGGCAAAAAAAGGTTATACTCATTACTAGCAAGACGTACCTAATTAACCTCCCTGGCGGTCTATTAAAAACCGCCAGGGGGCAGCGCAGCCATTTTTTTTATTTATTTATTTTTTTAAAATCATGTAGCGAGCCTAGGGCCATGGCGACGGGGGCCGGGATGACGTCACCGACGTCATGGACGTCGTGACGTCTAAGGGAGACCCGATCCACCCCTTAGCGCTGCCTGGCGCTGATAGGCCAGGCAGCGTCTAGGGGGGGGGGGCTGTGTTGCGACGCGGATGGCGGCGAATCGGCGCGGGGCGGCGGCGATCGAAGTGCTGACGCAGCTAGCACGTTCAGCAAAAAAAAATTACGCTGATCGGCCCAGCAGGGCCTGAGAAAACCTCCTGCGCGGCTTACCCCTACCGCCAGGAAGGTTAAAGGGGCACTATGGCGAAAAATTGTAAAGTTTAAAATATGTGAAAACATAAAGACAAATAAGAGGTGAGTTTTTTCCAGAGTAAAATGATCCATAAATTACTTTTCTCCTATGTTGCTGTCACTTACAGTAGGTAGTAGAAATCTGACAGAAGCGACAGGTTTTGGACTAGTCCATCTCTTCATAGGGGATTCTCAGCAAGGCTTTTATTCTTTATAAAGATATTCCCTAAAAAATGTCAGAGGTGCTGTCCAGAAGTAATCATGATGACCGGAGCTAAACAGCCATCAGGAAGCAATGAGATTTATCTCTGGATCTCCCATGGCCCTCAGACATCATGAGTGGCTCCAGCCGGAAGTAACCATGGTGACAGGATGCAAAGCCGGTGGAAGGAGAGCAGTAAGATTCTGCGCTGGATCGGGGCATGTGAGTTACAAGCGGCAGAAGGGGCTGCGGAGCACATGGCAGTCGCCAGGGACAGCAAGGTCCCCTCTAAAGGAAGGCCCCAAGTAGGGGCTTGCCTTGCTTGTACCCTGGTGCAGGGACGGATCAAGGGAGGGTCAAGCGGGTATCTTGCCCCAGGCACAGTTTGTTGAATTCTTAAAAAGGCGGCAAAATGAATGGCAGTTTAGGTGCCAAAACCTGACCTTTAGGCGCCAAAACCTGACCTTGCCCCAGGCGCAACTTGGTCTTGATTCGTCCCTGCCCTGGTGGCGCCTCTGTGGAAGGAATACTTTCAAGCTTCATTTTTTTATGATCTCATTTGGTGCTCTGTATGGTTTGCGCGTAGATGGACTTATCTAACCAACATTATTGTACAAGCTGAATTTGTTTTACTAGTGTTATTCTAGTAGTGAAAGGGGAGCTCCATGCTGACCATCCTGCCATTAGGTAATTCCCCTATACTAGAAGAATAGTTCTAAACTGAACTGTAATAATCCTCTCTCTCTCTCTCTCTCTCTCTCTCTCTCACCTAATGCTTGTAAGGTAGTTGTATTGATGATGGTCCCAATAAGGTGATATGAAATCTCGCAGGTGTAGTTTCCTTCATCAGAGATCTGGGTGTCCTGGATGCTCAGTGATCTATTGGTGAGGGTCACTCTGCTACTGCAGTTACTGTATGATAGTGATGCCTCTCTGAGGAGTGCAACATATGACATGATACAGAAGGCATTATTTGTGTGATAAATCTTCCATATAATTCCCGCCAAGTTATCTCCAGGAGGACACTGCAAAACCGTATGGCTGCCTCTTCTGGTTACAACATCTGAAAAATCAGAAAATAAGATTTCATGTTTGATGCGCTGTGTGTATACCCCTAGATCCCGCAACATCCTTAAGCCACCTGAGCACCTTTTCCATTTTTAAAAAAAGATTTAAAATGAACCTCCCCTAAGGGTTTGTTTCTATACGCGCCTATGGAAAGGTGTTCGCAGGGACATTTCCATACATGCGCTGCAATTCACCACTGAATCCCAGTGCATGGTTGCACGAATTTTGGGGCGATTGCGCGTGGCTCACTGCCAATGGGGGAATCACGTGCAATGCAGACCTGCGCTGATGCACGGCTCCTATGTTGCTTAATGGAAACGAGCCCTAAGGGAGGTTTGTAAATGACGTTTGCTCTGAGTGTGGGGGGTAGTGTTAAATTACCTCACCTACAGGGCTGCTCCATAGCCCCTGTCTCCATAAGGGCATACATCTTACAGCTGTCAACGCTGCAAAGCCGTGGTTCAAAATGCCTACAAGTCCAGCACATCTCCGGCCAAAAGTAAATGCCAGGAGATGAGCGGCCCTAGTGCTAGTGCATGGCGGTAGATGTAAAGACTTTGGGCCCCTTTTACACTTGCCTTGCAAAGGGTGCATTGTGCCACACTGTTTTACTGCAGGGTAATGCAACAACAATGCAAGCCAATGGGTCTTAGCACACTTAACACATTGCGCTGAAGCCACCGGAAAGTTAACAGCCAGCTACCGTTAGACTTCCGCGGTGACGCAGCAGCAGTGGAAATCATGTAAGTCAATGAGTGATGCAGGGATTTTAAATGTTGGCACCGTGCATGTGCAGAACAACAGAAATACAATGGGGAAACCCGGGAATCCCAGTGATGTACTTCTAGGGTTGCCAGGTGTCCGGTTTTACACCGGACAGTCCGGTTTTTGTGCGCTGTGTCCAGTGTAAAAAAACATGCTAAACCGGACAATTAAGTTGTCCGGTTTTAGAGCCCCCCCCGCAGCGCAGGAGGAGAACAGCGCAGCAGAGAGAGAGCTGGGAGCAGCAGTGGAGAAGGGGGGCAATCTCCCCCCCCCTTCCCTCACCTTAGGGTGCTCTCTCTCCCCCGCTGTCTCCTCCAATATGATGTGCAGGGCTGGCGAGTGGCTGCAGGCGGAACTTACCTCTGTGTCGCTCCAGCGCCGGAAGTTCGGGTCCCGCAGCCGCTGAGAATCTCATTCATGAGCCGGACAACACTATCAGTCTGAATAGTGTTGTCCGGCTCATGAATGATTCGGATCTTTGATCCGGATCTTTTTTGAGTCGAAACTCAGCGGCTGCGGGACCCGAACTTCCGGCGCCTGCGACACAGAGGTAAGTTCCGCCCGCAGCCACCCGCCAGCCTGCACATCAATATTGGAGGAGACAGCGGGGGAGAGAGAGAGCACCCTAAGGTGAGGGAAGAAGGGGGGGGGAGATTGCCCCCCTTCCCCCCGCCCCTGGCTACCTATTCTGGGCACATATAGCCCCTGGCTACCTATTCCGGGCACATATACCCCCTGGCTACCTATTCTGGGCACATATAGCCCCTGGCTACCTATTCTGGGCACATATAGCCCCTGGCTACCTATTCTGGGCACATATAGCCCCTGGCTACCTATTCCGGGCACATATACCCCCTGGCTACCTATTCCGGGCACATATACCCCCTGGCTACCTATTCCGGGCACATATACCCCCTGGCTACCTATTCCGGGCACATATACCCCCTGGCTACCTATTCCGGGCACATATAGCCCCTGGCTACCTATTCCGGGCACATATAGCCCCTGGCTACCTATTCTGGGCACATATAGCCCCTGGCTACCTATTCTGGGCACATATACCCCCTGGCTACCTATTCTGGGCACATATACCCCCTGGCTACATATACTGGGACATATATACCCCTGCCTACGTATACTGGGACATTTACACCCCTGCCTACATATACTGGGACATATATACCCCCTGGCTACATATACTGGGCACATATATCCCTGGCTACATATACTGGGAACACTGGCTGTTTGTCATTATGTGCATTTAGTGGTGAAAAGCTGTCTCTTTTGTGCATTTACTGGTGAAAAGCTGTCTCTTTTGTGCATTTACTGGTGAAAAGCTGTCTCTTATTATGTGCATTTACTGGTGAAAAGCTGTGTCTTATTATGTGCATTTACTGGTGAAAAGCTGTCTCTTGTGCATTTACTGGGGAAAAGCTGTCTCTTATTATGTGCATTTACTGGCGAAAAGGTGTCTCTTATAATGTGCATTTACTGGTGAAAAGCTGTCTCTTATTATGTGCATTTACTGGTGAAAAGTGGTCTCTTATGTGCATGTACTGGTGAGGACAGTTAGTGACATGGCTATGTACTCTGTAATGTGCTGCAGAAGATGTCAGTGCGATATAAATACTGTAAAAAACATTTTTTAAAAAGCCCATTGCTTAGCCCCACTCTACATAAAAGTGCGCTTCTGACTCCGCCCCTAACTCCACCCCCTGTCCGGTTTTCTCCATCAGCCGACCTGGCAACCCTATGTACTTCCTGTCCTGCAGGGAGCATGTGATGCAGCAAGAGGCGGTGAGTGGCATGCGGGGGGGTGGGGGGGGCAGCACTGAGCATATGACCCTGTTGGTTCACTCTGCCGTGGGTCAAATTAATTACGTTTTTTGTGTTGCTATGCATTAGGGGCAGAGCCTCTCACCACACACGCAATGGCCAAGTGTAAAATTGGCCTTAAAGTGTACCTGAGATCTAAAATAAATAAAAAATATACATACATGGGGCTTCCTCCAGCCCTATTCAGGCTTATCGTCCCTTCGGGATTCTCCGCAATTTTGCAGGCGCAGAATGCTCCCGGCGATGGGAGCACAATAGGGGGCGCTTGCACAGCCAAGCCACGCATGCACAGTTTTCCTGTCTGGCCAAATTATGGGACTAAATTGCAGAGAATGGGGGAGGATGGCGAGGGACCGATGAGCCTGTACGGGGCTGGAGAAAGCCCCAGGTATGGATATTTTTTATTTATTTTAGATCTCAGATTTACTTTAAAAACTATATCTCATATAAGACTCACAATAAAAAAATTACTGCACCTTTTGCTTTGTAAAAGAGTATGGGCCTGATACAATTAGTTTTCTCTTAGGAGATAATTCTGTTTATACTGTATATACTCAAGCATAAGTCTAGAAATTTATGTCTGACTCACTTAATAAAAGTATAGGGGTCGTTTGATACACAAGTCACAAGCAACACTGAGCACACTGAGTACTAATGTGTGTACTAATAGTGACATTCCCATTTGCAGCAATTTACCCAGTGGTAACTGACACTTTGAGGAAAGGAAATGCCAAGAAAACAGTAAACACAGGTCTAAATGTCCTGGCCACAACAATTAACAAGGAAAGTGGCAGGGGGTACATACTCGGCTGCAGGAAGGTAGTGAATAATTGCTGCACTTGGGGGCCTGGAGGAGGTATTGGCTGCACTTAAGAGCCATGAGGGGTTAATGGCTGCAATACTGTATGCAGTGCAGTCATTAACCCCTCCTTAGCCCCAAATGCAACCATTATTTTGCTGGGTAGACTTATACTTGAGTCAATACAAAATTCCAGCGTAAGAGGGTGGAATCTTGGAGTTGACTTGTCAGAGGTCAACTTGTTCGAGTATATACATAATAGCTTTAAAATAACTTTTCAGCACTCTGCAAATAAAAAAAAGTACCAAAAAGTAGGTGAAAAAAGTACTGCCAAAATTATTCTGAGTAATTTCCTGATTTCTGATGGCTTAAAGGACATTTTATTGATAAGGTGTAAAAATATCACCTAGGAGAAAACTTAGGAGAAAAAGTGAATTGGATAAGACCCTATTATTTTAGCAGTTTTCACTGCCCACCCTGCGTGGATTCTCTGCGCACTCTGTGAGAACTGCCATCCTAGCTAAACAGATACACTGTGTGGGAGGTGAGGCGTTGGACCTCTCCAGTAGTAGTGATGATCATAATCTGCAAATTACAATTATATGAAATTTTGATATACTACACTAGATTGGGCTCCCGGTGTCCCCGTGTTATTTTCTTCCTCATTAGGGCTGAGCGGAACAGCTGAATTCCGATTTCGTCGAAATTTCGTGTACCGCATGCGAAAACCGAGTTTCGTGTTCCGAATTTTCGTGTTCCGAGTGCATTTCTATTGAATTAAATAGTGTTAACTTCTGCGGTTAGTTGTAAAGCCCCCGTAGATGAGTAGGAACATGGTTAAAAAAAATTTTGTGAAAAGAGCTTATAGTTTTTGAGCAAATCGATTTCAAAGTTTCATAAGAAAAATGTTTTTTAAACTGTGTAAAATGACACTGCTGCAGAGCAGGTTACTGCATTCCGAGTTCTGTATACATATTGTATACATTTCATGAAAACAGACAGCGTGGGGTCCCCCCTCCCAAGCCTCCTTAACCCCTTGTCCCCCATGCAGGCTGGGATAGCCAGAATGCGGAGCCCCGGCCACGTGGGGCTTCGCACCCTGAGCTATACCAGCCCGCATGGTCCATGGTATGGGGGGGGGGCTCTGGAGGAGAGGGGCAGCCAACCTCCCCCTCTCCCCCAGAGCCCTTGTCCAATCCATGGACAAGGGGCTCTTCCCCACCTCCGGTGCCCCAGGAGGAGGTGGGGCCGCCGACGTCCTGGGGGGTTCATGGTGCCATCCGGGGTTCCCCTTTAACAAGCGGACCCCGGAAGCCGCCACCTCCCCAGGAGAAATGAGTATAGGGGTACACGGTACCCCTTACCCATTTCAGCAGAGTTAAAAAAAGAAATAAAAACACGACAACGAAAAAAGTCCTTTATTGTTCTAAATTAACCAGGGATACTTACCTTGCAATAATCTCACGCCAGTAACGCCAGTATCCTCTTAGGACATCTCACCACCCTCCCACACTGACTAACTCCCACCACTGAATGGTCACAGTCAGCCTCTGCATCTGTATAGCAGAGGCTGAGAACATAAAAATTTTGCCTTTAAAACAAGAAATTTCGGCAAACAGTGATGCAATCAAAATGGCCACTGGGAAATCCCCGATCGCTGGAGGCCACACCAGAGTGGCGAAACCAGTGATTTTTCACATAGATGGTGGGTCCAGGTGACCAGAGCAGGAGGTGCCCTAATCCCCTGGACCCACCCATTCATGTGAAATAACGCGTATTCTGACACTCTGAGGTGGCCTCCGGGGAACGGGGATTCCCCAGCAGCCATTTTGTTTATGACACTGTTTGCCGAAAATTCTTGTTTTAGCAAACAATTTTCGTGTTTCTAGCTTATGCAATACAGATTGCAGAGGCTGTCTACAGCCATTCATCCCCAGGAGTTCTGCAGGATCGGCAGGTGCGCGGGATCTCCTAAGAGGATAGAGGGGGGCACAGCGCAGGAAGGTGGGAAAGTGGGCACAGAGTGGCGGGGAGGAGTGGAAGGCTTTCCCCCTCCCTCACCTAGGGTCAACCTTCCGTGCTCCCCCTCCAAAATTGCAGCCAGCAGCGGCAGCGAGCGGGAATCACTTACCGAGAGAAGAGCTCTGTGTGCCGCTGCTGGTCTGGTCTCCTGCATTGCATTGTCCAATTACGCTCTCACAGGAAGTACTGCGAGAGCGTGATTGGACAGTGTTAGTGCAGAATACCAGACCAGCGGCACACAGAGCTATCGCTCGCAGTAAGCCGTTCCTCTGGTTGGCTGAAATTCTGGAGGTGGGGGGGAGTGCGCAAGGGGGGCCCTAGGTGAGGGAGGGGAGGCTTCTCCCCCTCCCCGCCGCTCTGTGCCCACTTTCCCACCTTCCTGCGCTGTGCCCCCCTCTATCCTCTTAGGAGATCCCGCGCACCTGCCGATCCTGCAGAAGTCCTGGGGATGAATGGCTGTAGACAGCCTCTGCAATCTGTATTGCATAAACTAGAAACACGAAAATTGTTTGCTAAAAGAAGAATTTTCGGCAAACAGTGTCATAAACAAAATGGCTGCTGGGGAATCCCCGTTCCCCGGAGGCCACCTCAGAGTGTCAGAAAACGCGTTATTTCACATGAATGAGTGGGTCCAGGGGATTAGGGCACCTCCTGCTCTGGTCACCTGGACCCACCATCTATGTGAAAAATCACTGGTTTCGCCACTCTAGTGTGGCCTCCAGCGATCAGGGATTTCCCAGTGGCCATTTTGATTGCATCACTCTTTGCCGAAATTTCTTGTTTTAAAGGCAAAATTTTCGTGTTCTCAGCCTCTGCTATACAGATGCAGAGGCTGACTGTGACCATTCAGTGGTGGGAGTTAGTCAGTGTGGGAGGGTGGTGAGATGTCCTAAGAGGATACTGGCGTGGGACCACTCCTGAGGTTACTGGCGTGAGATTATTGCAAGGTAAGTATCCCTGGTTAATTTAGAACAATAAAGGACTTTTTTCGTTGTCGTGTTTTTATTTCTTTTTTTAACTCTGCTGAAATGGGTAAGGGGTACCGTGTACCCCTATACTCATTTCTCCTGGGGAGGGGGCGGCTTCCGGGGTCCGCTTGTTAAAGGGGAACCCCGGATGGCACCATGAACCCCCCAGGACGTCGGCGCCCCCACCTCCTCCTGGGGCACCGGAGGTGGGGAAGAACCCCTTGTCCATGGATTGGACAAGGGCTCTGGGGGAGAGGGGGAGGTTGGCCGCCCCTCTCCTCCAGAGCCCCCCCATACCATGGACCATGCGGGCTGGTATAGCTCAGGGTGCGAAGCCCCACGTGGCCAGGGCTCCGCATTCTGGCTATCCCAGCCTGCATGGGGGACAAGGGGTTAAGGAGGCTTGGGAGGGGGGACCCCACGCTGTCTGTTTTCATGAAATGTATACAATATGTATACAGAACTCGGAATGCAGTAACCTGCTCTGCAGCAGTGTCATTTTACACAGTTTAAAAAACATTTTTCCTATGAAACTTTAAAATCATTTATTTCAAAAACTATAAGCTCTTTTCACAATTTTTTTTACCATGTTCCTACTCATCTGCTTAATATACATGCCAAATTTGGTGATGATAGCATGTAAGGGGGCTTCACAATTCACCACGGAATTTAGCACAATTGACTTCAATGTAAACACGAAATCGGTACTCGGAATTGCAGAATTTTCGAGTTTTGAGTGCTTACTCGGAACTGTCAAATTCCGATGGCAAACTCGAAATTCGGAATATGAGAGCTCAGCCCTGTTCCTCATAATCCTCAAATGATCTGCTAATTACAATTTAATGAAATTTTGCATACATTTTTGCAATTATGGCCATGCGTAATGACAATGTGGACATTTAGTTGCTTACATGTAATCCATTCTTAAATTTCATGTACAGTATATCCTGGAATATAAGTCGACCCCATGTAAATCAACTCCAATATTTGACCCTTGTAAGCTGGAATTTTTTTATTGACTCAAGTATAAGTCTACCTAGCAAAGTTAATGGCTGCACATTTGGACCAGTAGGGGTAACTGACTGTGCTGCATAAAGTATTGTAGCCATTAACCCCTCCTGTCCTTAAAGTACAGCCTCCGGGCCCCCAAGTGCAGCAATTAACCACTTCACCTCCAAGGGTTTTCCCCTTAAAAACCAGAGCAAGTTTCACCTTTCAGCGCTGCGTCCATTCAACTGCCAATAACTATATCAGTACTTATCACACTGAAATGATCTATACATTGTTTTTTTGCCATCAATTAGGCCTTTTCTTAGTGGTACTTTTTGCTAAGAGTTATTTTATTCTAAATGTATTTTAATGGGAATAATATAATAATTAGAAAAAAAAGGAAAATAATCAGTATTTCTCAGTTTTTTGGCCATTATAGTTTTAAAATAATACATGTTACCGTAATTAAAACCCACACATTTTATTTGCCTATTTGTCCCGGTTATTGCAACATATCAAATATTTCCCTAGTAAAATGTATGGCGCCAATATTTTATTCGGAAATAAAGGTGCATTTTTTTCCGTTTTGGGCTGCAAATGGGAATGTCACAAATAGTACACACATTGCTCAGTGTTGTCAGTGTTGCCCATGACTTGTGTACAAGTCAACCCCTATACTTATTTAGTGAGTCAGACCTAAATTTCTAGACTTGTAATCGAGTATATATGGTAATTGTGCATAATTTTGCCTAATTTTGTGCTGACTTTAGTGGTTATGGTTAATATCAAAGCCATACATGCTACTGTCACTAAAATTGCTAAGTATGTTAAGGAGAATAGTGTCACAAAAATAATTTTTCAAAAAGACCTTGCAGTTCCTGAGGAAATGGATATTAAATATGCAAAGGAAAAATGTCTTTTAAACTCAGTTGAATTTTTTTTTTCCTTTGCATTTGTGTTGCTCCCCATTTCCTATTTCATATGTAGCAACCCTTCATTAATGTTCAGGTGCCCCCTTGGGCTGCAGCCGCCCAAAGCCTGGGCCTTTGCGGCCTTTCCAGAAATCCGGCCCTGCCTATTCCTCACCCCAGAACAGAGCTCTCACCTGAGGCTGTTGCTCCCCAATAGGAAAGGACCAGGCAGGCCAGAAGATGCAGAGCTGGCAGGTGATGCATCCCGACAGTGCACACGGCAAATGCTGATTGTCAGTGTCCCCAGCTCACAGAGTTATTAATAAATCCACACTTCCTGTCTGTGCGTTTTACAGTTCCTGATATAACAGTGTGAAAAGCAGTAACAAATGAAGTATATATACCACAATACCCTGCTTTACACCAAAATGCATGTTTCTCTACTGCACTAAAGTTATACGTTATATGTATGTTAATACAAACTCTTTGGTCTTTCACCGGCATAAATTCCTTCTCTTCACACAGTTATTTCCTCTCCATTTTAGTCAACTCACAGGGCCAGTTCTTCCATAGGGGCAAACTAGGTAACTGTCTAGGGCAGGGGTGTCAAACTCAATCCCGCAAGCAGCCAAAATCTAAAACTTAGGCTACTTACACACCAAGACGTTGCGTTTTAGGGGACGTTATGGTCGCATAACGTGCCCCTAACGCAACGTATGGTGGTGTTGAAGTTGGATGTCAGATTGAGCTGCGTTATGCAGCTCTCAAAGCAGCCGCTCCAGGTTAGTCATAGGAAGTCCGGATCTTTTTAAGGATTCGGATCATTTGAATCGGATCATTGAAAAGATCCGGATCTTTGAACCGAATCATTTGAATCATTTTACTAGGGAAGCAGACTGGGGGTGAAATGACTAGCAGGACAGGACTTTCCCTGCACTGTGCATTCTGTGTGTTCCTGTTTCTTTCAGACAGACATCCACTGTGAACCGAATCTTTCATTGTGATGATCCGGATGATTCGACTCACAAAAGAGATCCAGCTCAAATGAACGATTCATTCATGATCCGGACAACACTACAGTCCTACCACTGTCTCTGCAGTGCAGTGAATATTAATTAGCCATGTGGCAGGCTGCGGAGGAGGAGGGGAGACCTCCTCCTCCAACATTACTGAGCATGTGCAAACAGGCTAACGCTGCTTAGCCCAGTATAACGTACAGCATGCAGCACTTTGTTTTTAACGTGCTGCGTTACAATGTAACGCAAGGTGTGCACTGTGAACAGCAACATTGATTTTACAGTGCTGTGAGTTAGGCTGCGTTACTGGCTGCTGTAATGTGGGACTTTAACGTCCCACTGTGAAACCAGCCTTAGTCTAAGTTATGGGCTAAATTGTTTATTAAGATTTAACATTTACTGAACAGTTTCAAATAAAGTGACATAGAGGGGATATGCTTCTCCCCCTTCTGCGAAGTAGCGTAGTGGAGCAGTTTTATTGCCTGCTCCTGTGCTGCTTCAGGTCTCTAATCTTCCTGGCAGCCACATGCTCTATGCTGCATACCTCTGGCTCTGAATGCAGGTCATGTGATCAGGAGCTGGAGGTGAGGAAGTTTAGAGCGTTCTGCTGCTGAGAAGAACGGAAAGGACAAGATGCAGCACTGGAGCAGGTAAATATTACACTTCTCCGCTGCACTACCATATGGGGAGGTGGTGTCGTGGAGAAAGGTGTGTAGGTATTAGAGAACATAACATTTTGGGTTCACAAACAGGCAGGTGACCTTTAAAACCCACAAAAGCCACAAAAGTGTTGGAAAAGTTGTTTCAAGGGGTCTAACACCTGAACTGTGGCATGCTGGAGGGGGATCCGTGCCAAAAGTCCTACCATAAATGAGTTGACGCAGTCGTGTATTAATCGCTAAAAGGCAAAAATCACATTACATTCCTACAAATAATGCGCTGGAGCGGTGCTATGCCTGCAACTTAATGTGCCCACAATAGAAGTAGTGTACACAGCTCTGGGTGTCAGCGGGCTGTGGAGTGTCACACATACAAAAAAAAATACAGGATACTGATGTACTAGCCCTCAAAGGGCTATTTGGGGTGCTTAGGGATGAGCGTAATGACCTAATTACGAATTTCCGAAATTTCGCGAAATTACTACAATTACGATTTTAGCAGTAATCGAAATTTCGTAATTTTCGCAAATTACGCAAATTTTCGTAATTACGATTACGAAATTTAGTATTTTAAAGTTTGTATCCCTCTAGATGCCTAAAATGAATAGCACAGCCCTCCTCCTCCTTCTCTCTCTCTCTCTCTCTCTCTCTCTCTCTCTCTCTCTCTCTCTCTCTCTCTCTCTCTCTCTCTCTCTCTCTCTCTCTCCAGAGATTTGTAGTATTTCAAAACCATACTCACATTCATGACATGTCCAGGGATCAAACCCAGGCCAACCACATGGAAGACAGCTATGCTCACCACCATACCACCAAACACACACTAAATAGACTGCTAACCTAAATCTTACTTGTAGACAGTCATATGAGACACATGCTGGGTGCAGGGCTTTGTGATTGGACCATGCGATAGAGTGAGGTGCAAAAATGAAATCATGCCTAGCAGAGGATGGTTTCACAATGCTAAATGCTAGGCTGGCTGTGGTGCAATTGGTTAGTGTGTCTGGCTGGTAACAGCAAGGTTACAGGTTTGATTCCATCCAGGCATGTCTTTTCCTTTTGCGTGCGCGCGCTGCGCCATTGAACCCCATGGGGTATTTTGCGTGCGTAAAACTTTACGCATGCAAAACTTTGTGCTCGGTGTTTGGACAACTGTTGAACTCAAAAGGAAAAGACATGCCTGGATGGAATTGAACCTGTAATCTTGCTGTTACCAGCCAGACACACTAACCAATTGCACCACAGCCAGGCTAGCTGTGACCTAACTCTACATGGCTATCTGGGGCTCTGTTGGCTCTGTTTGGACAACTGTTGAACGCAAAAGGAAAAGACATGCCTGGATGGAATCGAACCTGTAACCTTGCTGTTACCAGCCAGACACACTAACCAATTGCACCACAGCCAGGCTAGCTGTGACCTAACTCTACATGGCTATCTGGGGCTCTGTTGGCTCTGTTTGGACAACTGTTGAACGCAAAAGGAAAAGACATGCCTGGATGGAATCGAACCTGTAACCTTGCTGTTACCAGCCAGACACACTAACCAATTGCACCACAGCCAGCCTAGCATTTAGCATTGTGAAACCATCCTCTGCTAGGCATGATTTCATTTTTGCACCTCACTCTATCGCATGGTCCAATCACAAAGCCCTGCACCCAGCATGTGTCTCATATGACTGTCTACAAGTAAGATTTAGGTTAGCAGTCTATTTAGTGTGTGTTTGGTGGTATGGTGGTGAGCATAGCTGTCTTCCATGTGGTTGGCCTGGGTTTGATCCCTGGACATGTCATGAATGTGAGTATGGTTTTGAAATACTACAAATCTCTGGAGAGAGAGAGAGAGAGAGAGAGAGAGAGAGAGAGAGAGAGAGAGAGAGAGAGAGAGAGAGAGAGAGAGAGAGAAGGAGGAGCTGGCCTGCCTATTCATTTTAGGCATCTAGAGGGATAGAAACCCTTACAAACCTGAAAAAGCAAAATTTCGGTTGGAGACACGAAATTCGTCATTACGGGAGTGAAATTTCGATTACGAAATTGTAAATTACGATTTGAAAATTAATTACGAAATTACGAATTTGGGTCGTAATGTTAAATTTCGCATTCGTAATAAAAGCAGTTCGAAATTTCGAAAATTTCGGCTCATCTCTAGTTGTCAAGGAGGAACAAGAGCACAGGCCTAGCTAATGCTTTACCTACCTATCTGCAGCAAGCCTGATCCTGCTCTCACTATCACTGCAGCCAGAGAATGAATCCAATATGGCTACAGCAACTGCATTTTAATAGGGGGGTGGGGGGTCCATGAAGGGGTTCTAGCTGATTGGCTGCCATGTATCTGCTGACTGTGAGGTAAGGGGTAAATGTTTTAGCTCAATGATGATGTATAGGGGGCGGGTCCAACACCCCAAATGTTTGCCACGGACGCAAAAAGCAGTAATTCGCCGGGAACTGTTCGTGGGTGAACATTTCGGGCCATCTCTAGTAGGTGTGTGTATTCTACCAGCCACATGTGGGGGATTTGGGTCATGCTAATTTCCTGAAAGGGGTCCTGTGGGTTGTTGCTGCGCCTAGGCTCAAACTGACAATGTTTTAACCAGAAACCCCATCATCCTCTGGATGGGAAGGCAGTGTGCTGTTCTTCATTTACTGCTTACAATGATGCACATTTGAAGCTACCGAGAGCCACATAAAATGGCAAGGGGGCCTTGTGTTTAACACCTGTGGTCTTGGGCCTTGAACGCCTTAGGGCACAGTTCCCCAACCCTGTCCTCAAGGCCCACCAACTGTACATGTTTTGCAGAAAACCACAAACAGAAAATTCACAATACAAACCACACACAGGGTAACGTATTTCCTTGTTACATCAATATTTTTATTTTATTATGCTTTAAAGCAAACCTGAAGCGAAAATAAACTTACAAGATAATGAATTGTATGTGTAGTACTGCTAAGAAATAGAACATTAGCAGCCAAGAAAAGAGTCTCCTATTGTTTTCCAGCACAGGAAGAGTTAAAAAACTTCAGTTGTTATCTATGCAAAAGAGCTTCTCTGAGCCTTGGACACGCTGGGTCAAATACAGTCCTGCTTTCTGAAGCACTTAAACTGCTAAGAAACAGTGAGGCTGGTTTCACACTAGAATCCAGTGTTTTTATTGCAGTGTGATCGGATGATTGCACCGCACTGCACCATGAAAATAAGGCTTTGTAATTGCCTGCAGTAATCTGCAGTAATGAGCCTTCATTTAAATCTTGGCAGCCAATCAAAATTTAAGTGCGGCTCTCTAGCGCTCACTTCCTGTCTATGGTGGAAATAGAAATTGCACAGAAGTGTATTGAAAAAAATATGCTTCCCGCGCATGCACAATGCGAGTGCGAAACAGTTTTAAATATCTGCGGCGCTGTTGAATTACATGACTTCCGGTTGCCGCATGTCACCGTGGATGTTTACCGATAACACACTGATGCCATTACGTCAGATCGGATACTTCCCGCGCAGCGAATCGCACCGCATCCAGTCTGCAATGCCCCATAGGTTTTCATTGCTTTAGCATTACCCTGCGATAAAAAAGGGAAATACAACACAATGAAAACATCCCAGTGTGAAAGGGGCTTGAGAGACAGCTTGATATAAGGTTTCACTGCAGGAAGGTTCAAAGGGTCATTATTTCTACTTTGTTTTATAGCTTAAAAGACAGAGTGTGGTTTCTAAACTGCATATATGACAGAATGATGCATTGTTATAAAAAAAAAGCTACATACCTGAAAATAAAAATATGCAACTCTTTTTTTCTTTGCTACTAATGTTCTAGTCATTATCCATACCACACACAGGGCCGGTGCTACCATAGAGGCAAAGGGTGCAATTGCCCCAGGGCCCCAAAGTATGCATGGGTGTAAGTATGTAGGGGGATAAGGTGTCTCCCCCCCCCCCCAACTTAATTGTGCTCCCTAGTGCCCATGCAATGTCTTCGGCAGACGATCATCTCACCTGTCCTGGTGGGCAAATTGCAGGGCCCAAGGGGAGCACAATTAAGTTGGCTGCAACAAAGGGCCCCAATGCTGTTTTTTTCTGATTGTGGGAGTGTCTGTTGGGCCCCCCCAGGATAATTTTGCCTAAGCGCCTCATTGACACTAGAACCGACCCTGACTACACATACAACTCATTATATCAAAAATGTTTCACTTCAGGTGCTTTAAGAGCTCCATGTTTAGTGGGTAAGACAACATAACGCTGGCTCATCCTGAGAACTGGTGCTTGAAGAACACTATTCATCCTTCTCCGCTTCTTCTCCTCTGTAGTTTGGAATAAGCTTACAGCAGCTCACACTGATCATCCTCAGGAGGTATTTTACTGAAATATTGTACAAAAAAATATGAACAGCCATTAATACCATTAAATAATGCTCCCAATTAAAATGTAATTCAGCTTTATACAGGAAAAAATGATTATTTTTACAGATCTCTATACATAGTATCAGAGGGGTAACAATAGACCCTGCAAGAGATGCCTCCGCAGGGGGCCCAGAAGCCTCAGGGGGCCCCGTGGGGAAAAAGTTTGAGAGACTGACAAGCAACTAAGGGCATGGAGAGAAACCCTATTCTACTCTCCTACCATTGTTATGTTGACTGCATGTGTCCACCACACAGATAAGGAATCATGCACACTTTGGAATTTGTACACTGTCCCTTCTCCCTAGGGTTCATAAAAAACATCTGTTTCTCACTGCAGCAGTTCTGATGACTTCATGTACAACATTACAAACAAAGGAGTCACAGTTGGAAAAAAAGTTGTAGACTGTCCCTCAGAAGAGATTCCTAGATTCAGTGGAATGGGAAAGATTGATGTCTGACTGTCGCTACCTCATTGAGAGCTTGTTGTCTCACACGGAGTCCAAGATCCTGTAATAACAGTATCAATTGGTGACATTCTGAATGCTTTGCCAAAGTTACAGTGAATACTATATCTTATGTTCAGCATGTCATTGTTGTTCCTCCATATAGCATGTGCTCTCATGTAGTAAAATAATACTGTGTGTGTATGTATGTACTGGGAGCAGAGCTGCAACGAGGGACTTGTCGGCTGCAAGGGGCTGGAGGAAGCCCCAGGTAAGTAGATCTGGGGGTAGCATAGAATGCCTGACATTTCCTTCAAGTCTAAAGGTGGTCATACATGGTACGATTTTAGATTAGATAATTTAGTTCGATTATTCTGTTAGATCGAATATAAAGATTTTTCCAGCATGTCCGATCTGATTTTTCTCGAAAAAACGGGATAATCGTTCACATTTCTTGATCGAAAAAATATATATTTTCAACTTTCGTTTGATTCGATCATTTAGATCAAATAAACAGGATAATCGAACGTTTTTATTGTACCATGTATGGTCACCATAAGTGTTTTTCTCTGCATGGGGAAAACACATTGGTCCTCAGTTTTCCTGTGCAGAGGAGGGTGGGGGGCCCCTTCGAAAGTTTCGCATGGGGGGCCCAGTGATGTCTAGTTACGCCCCTGCATAGTATATTTATGGAAATGTTATCACGCAGTCAAAGTTAAGTATAACCTAAATTTTAGCCAATCAGTTCTGGCCAATCCAAAACTAACTAGTGGGAGTTTTATTTCTGACTTTTCCAGGGTTTGTGACAATCAGAATTATTACAAATGTCCTGGTCGCCTGGTCAGCGTTTCTCCCAATGCCATATTAGAAATGTTGACACCTTTTATTTAGACAGCTTCTGAATAACGGCCTTATTGCCATCTAAGTGGTGACTAGTCATTAGCACAAATTTCACAAAGCCGTAATTTGACATAGAAATTCAATTGCGATGCAAAATTGTAATGCAAAATTTTGGGGAAAATCGTATTTAATTTCATCTGTAATTGTAATTAGGAACCGTAATTTTGCACTTTGCGTAATGTTCGCATCATTTTGTGCTGAATTTAGCGGTAAATGGCAAAGCCCCCATACATGCTATTGTCACCAAAATTGCTAATTAAATTAATGAGACTACTCAAGTAAAAAAAAAATTTTTTCAAAAAGACCTTGTAGTTTTTGAGAAAACTGATTTTTAAATTGCAAAGGAGAAATGTTTTTAAACTCAATTTAATTTTTTTTTCCTTTGCATTTGTGTTGCTCCCCATTTCCTATTTCATATGTAGCAACCCTTCATTCATGTTCAGGTGCCCCCTTGGGCTGCAGCCGCCCAAGGCCCGCCCCTTTAGCCTTTCCAGAAATCCGGCCCTGCCTATTTCTCACCCCAGAACAGAGCTCTCACCTGAGGCTGTTGCTCCACAGTTTAAAAACCATTGTTCCTTTGTATTTTTAAAATTGCCTTTTTGGCCCACCATTCTCCTTAACACATGTAGCAATTTTGGTAGAAATAGCGTGTATAAGGGCTTTGCTATTAACCACTAAAGTAGACACAAAATTACTAGGGATGGTCGGAATGCCAATTTCCGATTCCGCGGTAAATCCGCATTCCGTCATGTACCAATTACCAATTCCGCTTTCCGCTACCAATTTCCGCATTCCGATGCGGAATTTCCGCCGGAAATCGCGGAAATTCCGCCCGACTTTACCATTGATTTTCTCAAAAACTATAAGGTCTTTTTGAAAACGTTTTTTTCGCATCTTGTTCACAAGATTCTGTTTAATAAACCCTGGACATGGTGTTTCTAGGACTTACGGGGGCTTTGCTATTAACCGCTAAAGTCGGCGGATTTTTACTGTAATGTAAAATGCAGAAAATAGGCAGATGCAGATTTTCTGCATTTTACATTACAGTAAAAATCTGCCGACTTTAGCGGTTAATAGCAAAGCCCGCATAAGTCCTAGAAACCCCAAATGTTCAGGGTTTATTTAACAGAATCTTGTGAATAAGATGCAAAAAAAAGTTTTCAAAAAGACCTTATAGTTTTTGAGATAATCGATGTTAAAGTCAGGTGAAATTTCCGCGATTTCCGGCGGAAGTCCGCCTAACACACTTGCATTACCGATTTCCGCATTCCGATGCGGAAATGCAATTTCCGATCGGAATTTCGGAAATTGCATTTCCGCGGAATCCGAATGAGCATCCCTAAAAATTAAGAGAAAATTATATAAAATCACAAATGGATTACACAAATTACGTAGGGCTGTAATTGGGAAAATGTATGTAAAAATTTAGCGTAATCATAATTAGCTGATTATGATCATCAATAGTGGTAACCAAGCTAACTCCTAAGGCCCACCCCCAGGGTTAGAGTTCAATGTCACTGGCTTGGCACTATCTTCAATTCTGGTGGCTAGGTGTTGGTGTAAAATTACGCTAAACTAGATCTTAAAGGACACCGAGGTGAAAATAAACTAACGAAATAAACAATTGTATCTATCCTTTTTCTCCTAAAAATTACTTTTTAAGATATTCCATAGTTTTAATTTATATTTAAATTTACTTTTTACATTTTTACTGTTTTATTGTTTTTACTCAATGACACATTCATTGAAGTATGCCAGAGCTAAAATCTATGAACTATTGATTATTTTTATCTCTTTCCTGCTCTCAGAAGCCATTTTCTGCTACGAAAGTGTTTTATAGTAGTAGTTTCTTATTAGGGAGGGTCACACAGGAAATGCCACTTACATACCTGATGTTTAACTTTTTCAGGCAGATAAAGAAAAAAAAAGAAAAACAGCCTAGTTATGTGTGTGCTTGGCACTGTACATACACATGTCTATCTGATCATGTCACATGTCACCTCGGGTATCCTTTAAGCAGGAATAGAGGGACATTTGAGTATATCAAACACCTTAGCTACCAGAATCAAAGACACATTGAACAGCTGGCAACATTTATCCCTAACCCTATGGGCGGCCCTCAAGAGATAAATAGACTCTACTGGGCTGGAAGTCAAGCAGCAAATCAGAGGCTTTGTTAGCCAGTAAAGGCCCGCCCCTGAAAAATAAAAGTAGCAGAAAGGGCTAAAATGACACCAGTCAACATGGGACCATGCCAGCCAGGGTTTATTTGTGACTGTTCCAAACACCCACCCAATTTCTATCTATTGATTTCAATGGGGTCTGACCCCATGTTCTGCTGATAAAAGAATATTTTGCCCAGTATGAACTAAACCGGGCAGCATTCAAGCAACACTAATTCTATCCAACTTTACTAAGTGTATTTCACTCATGCATTATTGAAAAACCTCCTAGAGCAAAATAATTATTAGTTACCGTAATTTAAAGAGCCCTGCCCTTAGGTGCTTACAATCTAAGCAAATAGAGCAGAAACAAGAGGCGGGGTAGTATACACTATTCATACCCAGAGGAAGTGTGTTTTTATGTCATCTATTAAGGCGTACAGCTTGGCCATAGGTTAAATGGAATGGCCCGGCCTAAGAAAGAGTGTTTGCTTGTTGGAAAAAGGGAGTTTTGAGTGTGTGCTTAAAGATTTCAAAGGTTGAAGAGTGACAGATGTTGTGGAAGGGGATTCCAGAGGAGGAGTGAAGCACGTGAGAAATCTTGTATAAGTGAATGCGAGGAGGTGATTCTAGAGGAGGACAGTAGAAGCTCATGTGCATATCTGAGATTGTGGTTGGGTTGATACCTGGAGACTAGTAAGGAGATTTACAGGGGGGAGAGATTGTGGAAAGCAGATAATAGATCTGTTACTTTCTATGTGGCTGTGCAATTACCTGGGACTTAACTTTCCAGCACATAAAGAGTCCTAGGATTGCAAGACCAGAAAGAATAAAGGCGAAGGCCCTCCACAAATAGTAATGCCATGTTGAGCGATTCTTATCTGAGATCAAGGGAGATAATAGAAGTCTGGTTACTTGTTTTTCTAGTACAGTTATAGGATGACTATTATTACTGGCAGAACTTACCATATAATGGAATAGATCCGGTCCAGGGATTAGTAAATGTAGGATGAGAAATGGAACATGTCACTGAGGTCACATTGGCTCCACATAATCCATATGTGCTGATCACTGTCCAGCTCCCATCATTCTCTATTGTAGTTATTGTGTTTACATCACTGGAGTGAGGGATCCAGGAGATCTCTGCAGCCGGGTATCCACCAATAGCTCTGCACACCTGAGATCCAGCATGGTTCCGTTCCAGCGACACCGAGGGCTCAGCTGCAAATCAATTCATAATTATTGTGAAGGCAACTTCAATACTTGTGTTCAAGGACAAGAAACCTTATTTACTATCAAGAATTCATAGCCTATTTGTTAATCGACAAATACCTTTAAAGCCTCTAAACCATGTCATGCAGGATTTTTACTAGCAGGTGTCAGGGGCTTAAAGAGACTCCGTAACAAAAATTGCATCCTGTTTTTTATCATCCTACAAGATCCAAAAGCTATTCTAATGTGTTCTGGCTTACTGCAGCACTTTATACTATCACAGTCTCTGTAATAAATCAACTTATCTCTCTCTTGTCAGACTTGTCAGCCAGTGTCTGGAAGGCTGCCAAGTTCTTCGGTGTTGTGGTTCTGCTATGCACTCCCCCCTCCAGGCCCCTCTATGCACACTGCCTGTGTGTTATTTAGATTACAGCAGCTTCTCTCTTCTCTCTTATCTTTTACAAGCTGGATAAATCGTCCTCTGAGCTGGCTGGGCTTTCACATACTGAGGAATTACAAACAAGGGCAAAGCTGTTTGCAGGAAGAAAAGAGCAGCCTGAAACTTCAGTGCATGAGAACAGGGGGAAAGAAACACACAAATGATCTCTTGAGATTCAAAAGGAATGCTGTATACAGCCTGCTTGTGTATGGATGTATTTTCTATGTGTGGACATACTGTACATCAACCTACTTCCTGTTTTGGTGGCCATTTTGTTTGTTTACAAACAAACTTTTTAAAACTGTTTTTAACCACTTTTAATGCGGCGGGGAGCGGCGAAATTGTGACAGAGGGTAATAGGAGATGTCCCCTAACGCACTGGTATGTTTGCTTTTGTGCGATTTTAACAATACAGATTCTCTTTAAGACTATTGACAACAGAAGTTCACATAGAATTGCTTTCCATAGGGGAATACTGTAGTACTAAAAGTATATGTGTGTCATGAGTTTAGTGCCTAGTTCTGACTCGTTCTATTATGTTATCAGGACCGTTACTGTGAAGAATTTAACTTCTGGAAGATGCCACCATTGGGTCCACCTCAAGAATGATTGCATTATTGGTGGACTGTTTTGCTGGCTGGTGGCCACCAGGTCACAATTTCCGGGTGACACTGGTGACAGAAAGAACAGGAAGAGTGAACCCTGCATATTGTATAGGAAAAAAAGTTAGTTAGTTATAAAAGTTGGTCCCCCAATGCCATAACCATGAGAAAATAGTCAAAACCTACTGCACCATTGTCTGAGTGGGATAAGACCCAATCAGTGTGTTACCTTGTTCGGAATGGTTCTACCAGTGTTTGTTAGACACCTTAACAACACCCTGTATAACAATAAAAAAACACAGAAAAGAAGAAAAAATATAGCGGAAGAGAGGAAAAAGGCAAGACGAACGTGGTATAGGTCCGGCCTTCAGACTACCCCTGGCAGGGCCCCACTGTTAAGTAGGTCAGGGTTTTGGCTAATTGCCTAACAGCAGTAGATCAGCTTCAGTTCCGAGACGGGTATAGAGTTTGCATCGATGCCAAGATTGAGCATAAATGGGGCGACTGAGTCTGCCCCTTTTAGTACCATAGGGCCACCAATTGCATTCACTATCAAAGCATGAGGGTGACCTCAACAATATATCCAATCTTTTTCTTTCAGTAAAGCCCAGTGCACACCAAAACCGCCAGCAGATCCGCAATACGCTAGCGGTTTTTGATGCGGATTTCAGAGATTTAGCCCAGTGCACACTGAGTGGATTTGGATGTGATCCGCTGGCCGCATCCGCCTGTAAATCCGCTTGGCTAATGTATTTCAATGGGCTGGTGCACACTGGCGGTTTGAGGTTTTTAGCAAACCGCAAACGTGCAGCAGGAGGCACGTTTGCGGTTTGCTACAAACCTCAAACCGCCGGTGTGCACCAGACCATTGAAATACATTAGCCAAGCAGATTTACAGGCGGATGCGGCCAGCGGATCACATCCATATCCACTCGGTGTGCACTGGGCCTTAGTCTTACAGCTTTCTGCATATTCTTCTCTTTCAGATTGGTCGAAAAAGGACACCTCTTGAAACAACTCAAATCTGTGAATTGTATTATACCGGACTGTCTAGCTTTGAATATAATTTTTTTTCTTTTAGCTGGAAACAATTGATCCTGCATAGGATATCTGTGGTGGGCCTTGTGGCTAATTGTGATCTTTTCTGATTCTGTGAACTCGATCTCAGAGATCCTCATCTTGGAGAATACGTTGTAAAAAATGTTATCAACTAGAGCAGGCAATTCCCCCTGCCTGAAAGTAGCCGGGACGCCTCTGGTCTTGACATTATTGAGTGAGTTGTTTTCAAGCTGTATCTGAATTTGTGATCTATAATTATGCTTGACTGCAGCTACATTAGAAGTTGTTAGTTCTGTCATATCCTGCTCACGGACCAGACTGCTGGTACAAAAAACAGGGCTCACTGACGTCATGCCACATGGACCCATTGCTTTCGATTTTCTCGTCACTCTCCCTTCGCTGAAGCCCACTCGCTCTGCTGTCGTTATGACAGCAGAGCTCCGTGTGACGATCAGAAGCCGATTTAATTGGCTCCTGACCCTGTGATCACTGTGAGTTAATGTTATTTTTTTTAAACACTACTTACAAGTGAAATTGCAACACCATAAAAATGCACATTGCACATAAAGTGATTGTATACACATGATGCACACAACAGGAAAAAAAACATTGACACACTTTACAGCATTTTTTCAGGAGATAATTTTTCATCTTCGATTTAAAATAACTTTCCAGCACTTTTCAACTAAAAAAGTACCAAAAAGTAGGTGAAAAAGTGCTATCAAAATTATTTTGAGCATTTTCTTGCTTTCTGGTCGAACACGGTAAATCCAGCGCTGGAGACTTGGGCGCAGCCGGCGCCACCATAGGCCGTAATAGGAACTACGGCTATCGCAGGCACATGGAGTAACTTCAGCGCCGTCAGAAGACGGACCTGAAGTTGCTTTTAAAACAATAATTCGAAGCCGAATTATTTCATTCCCCCACTATCCATGTTGGCCTGGAGGGGGAATAGTAATTAACACGGCCCGGACTTGTGCGGCAGCAGGATCAGCCATATACTGGCTGTGTCCTGCGCCCAAGTCTCCGGCGCCGTTCTCTCTCGTACGCTTTCTGGTGGCTTAAAAGGCATTTTTATTGACAAGTTTAAAATTATCACCTAGGAGAAAACTCAGGAGTAAAAGTGAATTGCATATGGCCCCTGGGGCTTCCTCCAACCCCCTCCGGGCTGATCGCTTCCTCGCTGTCCTCCTGCACTGTCTGGATCCTCTGCAATTCGCCCCAGAAAGTCCTTCAGTCAGGGCCAGTCGGTGCAGTCTGGTGGCCTGTAGCGTTCTGCTCCTGACCTTCCTGTGTCCTTGTTGTGTCTCCCTTGGTCTGCACCTCGGATCACTCACCTTTCAAGTTAGATAACTAAAATAAATGGAATTAAGTACGATATACTAATTTTTTTTCGGATTTTACCTGTCTGTATATACAGTATATATCACTCACCTAATATTTGTAAGGTAGATGTATTGATGAAGGTCCCATAAAGATAATATGAAATCTCACAGGTGTAGTTTCCTGCATCAGAGATCTGGGTGTCCTGGATGGTCAGAGTCATATTGGTGTGTGTCACTCTGCTGCTGCAGTTACTGTATGATAGTGGAATCCCTCTGACAGTGGCATATGACTTGAGACAGAAGGCATTATTTGTGTGATAAATCTTCCATACAATTCCCAGCACTTTGTCTCCAGGATAACACTGCAGAACTGTACGGCTGCCTCTTCTGGCTACAACAACATCTGAAAATCAGAAAATAAGATTCCATGTTTGATGCGCTGTGTGTACTAATTAACAATATGTTAATAATAACTAATAGTGGTGCCGCTCTGAGGTATGGGGCATATGACACGAGACAGAAGGCATTATTTGTGTGATAAATCTTCCATGTGATTCCATAGAAGTCTCCAGGAGGACACTGCAGAACCGTACAGCTGCCTCTTCTGGTTACAGCAACATCTGAAAATCAGAGGATAGGATTTCTTGTTTGTTGCGGGTGTTGTGTGTAGACTATAACCCAACAACATCTATACAGTGCAGTATTTATTATACCACCTGCAGCACAGTTTCTGGACATTTTGGTGCCCTAGGCAAAGCAACTTTTGACACCCCCCCACCTCCCTCCCCCCAGCCAGATTGTCCACAAGCCACCAAAGGCGGGTGCCTGGTAGGTGTCCAGGGGCCTGGATGCCACCTTTCTGGTCCCCATTCTTCATCTTGCCTTAACAAAGAAGCCAGGAGGTCAGCACAGCAGTGGGAGACAAATATGCTTCTAACCCGCAATTAAAAAATACCCACATAAAAACTCTGTGTATAACTGTTATGAGGGATTTTTATTTAGTTTATAAAATAAATAAATAAAAAAAAAAACAAATTATATTGTTTATGTAGAGCCTGGGTCTTTACAAGTCCAAATATTCTCCTAGTACCAATGCAGAGAAGTTGCATCAATCACTACAGATGATCTAAAACAATTAGCTCTTGAATAGCATCTACTATATCATTTTTATGTTATTGGGCCATCTTTTGTTATGCTCAACAGAGACCATTTAGGTGTTAAGATTTCTATTCATGAATTTCTTAATAAAACTAGCAGTTGTGTATAAGAGTCCCATAAAACTCTGAACGAAGAATAGCTCTATGGTGCCACCTCCTTTTGGTGTCTGCCGGTTTGCCTTTGCTTAAAAAAAGGCCCTGGCCACTTGTAATATTACAGGTGAAACTCAAAAAATTAAAATATTGTGCAAAAGTCCATTTATTTCTGTAATTCAACTTAAAAGGTCAACCAATATATGAAATAGACTCGTTACATGCAAAGCGAGATATTTCAAGCATTTGTTACTAGCTGATGACCCAGCGTTGCCCGGGTATGTATTTGGCTGATGTCGGCTCCGCCCACTTTTTCGAACACCAACACACAAACACTCAATCACCAAGTTTGTGAGTTTTGGCATCAATAATTTGTATATTACCATAGAAATTAAATAAATCATATTGGCGGTTTGTGACTCCGCCCTTCTCCAGCATTTGAACCCTAGTCACCCAATGACCAACTGTAGCAGTGTAGGCACCACCCATTTTCCTGAATATTAATCCCAGTCACCCAGTGACCAACTGTGCAAAGTTTGAGAACCCCGCCACTAACAGTGTAAGAATGGCTGCAGTTTATATTTGACCAGTTAATTTTGTTTGGCTCCGCCCACTTTTTGCAACCTTGACACCCAGTGACTCAATGACCAAGTTTGTGAGCTTTCAGATTCCTGGCATCAAAAATGTGTGAATGGAAGCAGTTTATCCACCAAGGAAATCTGATTGGCTGTTTGTGGCTCCGCCCCTTACGTGAATTTGAACCCCAGTCACTCAGTGACCGACTGTAGCAACTTTGAAGCCTCTGCCATAAACAGTGTAAGAATGGCCGCAGTTTAAATATTCTCCTTGAAAATCAATAGGTGAATTTTGATTGGCTGTTGTATGCTCCACCCACTTTTGTGAATCTTAATCTTGTTCACCCAGTGACCAAGTGTGCCAAGTTTGAGAACCCTGCCATTAACAGTGTTAGAATGGCTGCAGTTTACATTTTCCCATTAAAAATGAATGGCTGAAATTTGATTGGCTGTTTTATGCTCAGCCCACTTTTCCTGGATTTGTAACCTCGGTCACCAAATGACCAACTGTGCCAAGTGTGGGGACTCTGGCTTGATTACTGTGAGAATGGCAGCCTTTTAAATTTTTTCCATTGACATGAATGGGTGAAATCTGATTTGCTGTTTGTAGCTCCGCCCAGGTGTGCAGGGGGGCCGCGAGACCCACAGAACATATCATCCCAGGTAGTAAGGTATCTGTGTACCAAGTTTCGTTCAAATCGGTCAAGCCGTTTTCGAGTGATCGCGGCGCATACATACATACATACATACATACAGTACATACATACATACATACATACATACATACATACATACATACGTACACACACACACATACATCCAATTTTATATATATAGATGATTTTGATGGCTTAGAGCTTATGGGAACCCCAAAATCTAAATTTTAACCCATTAGAATAGTATGAAAATTTTCTATATTTTGGGCTCTGTGAGAAAACGCGGAAAAGCCGCCGCATGTACTCAGAACAAGGCGGCTGATTCCGCGTCCAACGCGGCGGTTTGCACGCGTAGGCCTACATCCACTAGTATGGCTGAACGCGGAGAAACCGCCGCATGCTCTGATAGCGGTGCGGCCGGCTCCGTGTCCAGCGCGGTGGGTGCTTTACAACACATGTCTGGTGTGGCTGGGACTGATAGTCCACACAGGTTCAGAAGGACTCGCGCGCGCTGAGAGGCAGAACTTTTATGACAGCCAGAAGGGAGTCAGCTGACCAAGCCGGTCAGCTGACGATTCAACCAGTTCCCATTGGTCCAGCACTTAGGGGAGGCGCTGGAGAGCGCTTTACTATATATACTGGGTGCTGGTCATTCTCTGGTTGTCTGCCGTTGCGATCACTACGTGGAAGCACTCAGACCTTTTGTTAGATTCTGTGTTACCAGTTGTTATATCCAGACTAGTTCCAGAGTGTTGATGATCACGGACCTCACACCTAAGCCTAGGGACTTGTATTACCATTCTGTTATACTTCAGACTAGTTCCAGGGTGTTGATGATCAAGGACCTCACACCCAAGTCTAGGAATCTGTATTACCATTCCGTATTCTTCAGACTAGTTCCAGGGTGTTGATGATCACGGAGCTCACACCCAAGACTAGGCATTGTTTATTATCTGTTATGACTTTCTGCTTTCCTGACCACTCTTCTGATTACTGATTTGGTACCTCGCTATTTCTGATACTCTGTTGCCAAACCCTGCGTGTCTTAGGACTACCGAATCAGTCTCCTGTCTTTGCACTTTGTCTGTCCGTGTGTTGCCGACCTGGCTTGTCCGACCTCGAGAACTATCTTCTCAGTTAAGAGATAGTTCACAGATCAGTCAGTGACATTCTGTCTTTGGTGTCACTCACGCTCTGGTCCTTCCTACCCCTAGCCTGGCTCCTCCCTTCGGGAGAGTCCCAGGTTACTGGAAGGTACTTGTTCTCCAGGACAGTATTGCCTACTGTCCTGATACCTGTTCCCCAGGTATTCTCCTCAAAGTATTACTGTTGCACCAAACACTCATATTATTCAGGTATCCAGAGGTTAGTCATATTTGATTATTGGCGATACTGCAGATCCCCAATAATCAGGTATATATCTGTATTCTTGGTGATACTGCAGATCGCCAAGAATCAGATTCTCTCTGTGTTACACCGATCGTTACAGGCTCAAAGTATCAGACTCTAATCAGCTAATGAATCCAAAACACCTGCAATGGGTTCCTATTTCACATATTAGTTTCACCTTTTAAGTTGAATTAATGAAATAAATGGAATTATGCTCGATATTCTAGTGATGAGCACAAATTTCACATAGATGTAATTTTGCATCAAAATTCGCAATTATGCAAAACCATAATGCGAAATTTCAGGAGAAATCATAATGAATTTCATCTGTAATTGTAATAATTTGTAATTTTGCATAATTTTTGCATCATTTTGTGCCAATTTTAACAACAAAGCCCCCATACATACTATTGCCACCAAAATTGCCACATACAGTATGTTAACCACTTAACGACCGCCTAACGCCGATAGGCGTTGGCAGGTCTTAAGTGGTTTCCCATGGGAACGGAACCTTTCCATGTCAGTGCACGGAGGGTGTCTCAGTGAACAGCCGGAGAGCCGCCGATCGCGGCTCGCTGGCAAAATGTAGACACGCGGGGAAGAAATCCCCGCTGTTTACATCATACGGCGCTGCTACGCAGCAGCGCCGTAAGGCAGATCGGCGATCCCCGGCCTCTGATTGGCCGGGGATCGCCGGCATATGATAGGCTGAAGCCTATACTACATTGCGCAGGACGGATATGCGTCCTGCGCAGCCCATGGAAGGAGAGGGAGGGACGGAGAGGAAGTGAGCGCCGAAAACGCTGCGGAGGGGGGCTTTGAAGAGCCCCCCCCCCGCAAAGCGCAGCAAGCTGGCAGCGATCAGACCCCCCCAGGAGGACATCCCCCTAGTGGGGAAAAAAGGGGATAAGTCTGATCGCCCTGGCTCTATTCTGATCTGTGCTGCGGGAGATTCCACGCAGCACAGATCAGGCAAACCACCCCTGGTCCTTAAAGGGGAACTGAAGAGAGAGGTATATGGAGGCTGTCATGTTTATTTCCTTTTAGACAATACCAGTTGCCTGGCAGCCCTGCTGATCCTCTGCCTTTAATACTATTAGCCATAGCCCCTGAACAAGCATGCAGCAGATCAGGTGTTTCAGTGGTTCAAACTTATAAGTTTGATCTGACAAGACTAGCTGCATGCTTGTTTCTGGTTTTAATCAGATACTACTGCAGAGAAATAGACCAGCAGGGCTGCCAGGCAACTGGTATTGATTAAAAGGAAATAAACATGACAGCCTCCATATACCTCTCTCTTCAGTTCCCCTTTAAGAATAGTGAGTACAAGTTAAAAAAATTTTTTTGCCAAAAAGACCTTGCAGTGTTTGAGAAAATTATGTAGAAAGAACAGAGGCGCCAGCAGGATAAAATCAGGTAATAAAATGTTTAAAAGTGCTTTGGAGGCAGCGGTGGACTTACCTCCTGTAAGCAGACACTATATTGCCTGAGGAAGCAGGTTTACACCTGTGAAACGCGTTGCGACCCCCTTGGAGTATGCCAATAAAATTTATTTAGATTTGAACTGACAGTTTATAGTGTTTTATAATATTAATTATCCACCCTTGGTGGAGGGGGATACCCCTTTTTTCCTGTCTACAGAGAGCGACTTCTTATTCCTGAGTGGGGACAGGATAATCTCCTCACCTGCCTATACAGTAGTTGCCTGGAGGTAACCCTGTCTTGTGAGTATATATATTGTACTCTTTACATATATCCATTTTTGCAGTACTTACTACACTATATTGGGCTCTCGGTTTCCCTCTTCTGTTTGAGAAAATTGATTTTTAACCACTTAACGACCGCCTAACGCCGATAGGCGTCGGCGGGTCGTTATGTGGTATAGCAGGAGGCGGCCTTTCCATGCCAGTTCACAGAGGGTGTCTCCGTGAACAGCCGGAGAGCCGCCAATCGCGGCTCGCTGGCAAAATGTAGACACGCGGGGAAGAAATCCCCGCTGTTTACATCATACGGCGCCGTGACGTAGATCGGTGATCTCCGGCCTCTGATTGGCCGGGGATCGCCGGCATCTGATAGGCAGAAGCCTATCCTATCAAGCGCAGGATGGATATCCGTCCTGCGCCCCTCAGAAGGTAAGGGAGAGAAAGCCGGGGAGGGCGGAAAGCGCTGCGGAGGGGGGCTTTGAAGAGCCCCCCCCCTGGAAAGTGCGGGTAGCCGGCGGCGATCAGACCCCCCCCAGCAGGACATCCCCCTAGTGGGGAAAAAAGGGGGTAAGTCTGATCGCCCTGGCTATTTCCTGATCGGTGCTGCGGGCTGGAGAGTCCACGCAGCACCGATCAGAAGAAAGTCCCCTGGTCCTTAAGTGGTTAAAGATGAAAAGGAAAATCGTTTTTTCAACTGTCATTTTTCCAAGTTTAAAAAACATTTTTCCTTTGCATTTTTAAAATCAATTTTCTCAAAAACTACAAGGTTTATTTATTTTTATTTTTTTGCAATAGCATGTATGGGGTATTTGCTATTTACTGCTAAAGTCCTCACGAAATTACATGAAAATTATGTGGAAATTGCACCAAATATCAAATGATTCTACAAAATCAGTTATACTTACAAATAGTAATTACATATGGGCATAATTGTGAAAATGCACACAAAATTTTGTGGAATCATAATTAGCTGATTACAATCATCAAAAAGATCTTTTTTTTCTTGACTTGTAACTACTATTCTCCTTAACATATGTAGCAATTTTGGTAGCGATAGCATAAATGAGGGCTTCGCTATTAACCTCTAAAGTTGGCACAAAATTATGCAAAATTAAGAGAAAAATTATGCAAAATCATGAAATATTACTATTACGTACGAAATTAATTGTGATTTTCTGTGAAATTTCGCATTGTGATGCGCAATTGCGAATTTCAATGCAAAATTTTGCATAAGCGACATTTCGGCCCACCACTGATAGAGACTGTGTGTGACAGTCAGTTACCTGTCCTGACAAGGCGGCTGGTACTCATGGATGCTGTCAGATGTCCTAGTGTAGTTCGTCCAGGCCTCAGGCATAGGGGTCTGGCCTTCTTTGCACAGGTGTGCCGTGTTGCAGGGTGTAAAAATGGTGATGGCGAAGATCATTGGCGTTATGCTGTGCACCCACAAGAAATCTGTTTTGTGCATATTCCTGACTGCATGTGTAATTGCATACAGGTGTGTTGCGTGCCTGCATGTGCATCTTGCGTGTACAGGCGGTGTAATCCGTTATGCAATATGCAATTTGCGCCAAACGGCCTATATAAGTCTGAAAAAGTGCAAATCCCCAGTGCTGTAGTATTGCAGCTTGTTTGTGTGTTGGAGAGACTCCCGTGACCTGATCTAGAATATTCCTGACCCTGTTATGCTGATCTTTGCTTGTCTGATTTCCCGCTCTGTAGCTGACCTTGGCTCTGTACGACTTCTCGCTCTTTTGCTGACCCGTACCTGTCTGACTACCCAATATGTTGCCGAACTTGTGCCTGTATGAAAATCCACTTGGTTACCAACTTCTGCTTCTCTGACTACTCCAAGCTCTCAGAAGTTCCAATCTGTTCCAATTCTTCATTCCTGCTGCACCAAACTTGTCACGTGCCTAGTCGTAATAGAGACTGCTCCGCAAGTGCTCTTACCCCTTGTACCCCATCAGTCCCTGTCTCAACTCCAGGGTCTGTGGGCGGTAAGTCACTGGGGAGGCTGTTCTCTACATTGTTGTCTCATCTGCTCCAGGTAGGTAGGCAGTTATTCTTGTGAAACTGTGGTGGGCCTCGCAATAGTTTAAATTAGCTGACAGCAACTGATATATTTCAGTTCTGACAAAATCTTGTCAGACCTGGAAGGGAATATGGAAGGAGAAAATGGTGAGCTTCTGAGAGGAACTGACGGTGAGGTAAGTATGTAATATTCATTTACAGGTACATCATGTGTTTATTTTAAATAATTTTACTCAGTTCAGCTTCCCTTTAGGCTAGGTGCACAGGTAGCAGAAATGCTTGCGTTGCGGAAAAAAAGCTGCATTTTTGCCGCTAATGGAAGTCTATGGGCCACAGGAAAAAATGCATATGCATTTTGTATGCATGCATTTTTTAAAATTGCTGGTTTTGTTGCATGATATGCAAAAACGCATAAAAAATGCACGGAATGAAAGTCAATGAAAACCCAATGGTATGCACTTTTCATGCATTTTTATATGCGTTTTTTTAAATTGTGATGTATTTCCGCTTCCTGTTGTCTTCCTAGTTATGTGATAAAACGCAGTTGAAAAACGCATAAGCGTTTTGTATGTGCAAAACGCAAACGCATTAAAACGCACGCAAGACGCTTGAAAAACACATCTGCGGTAAAAATCTCAAACGCAACAAAAACGTAGCAAAAATGCACACAAAAAAACCCGCACATGACATAAAACGTGACCTTTCACGTTATGTTATGTGTGCACCTAACCTTAAAGTGAACCTAAAGTCAAATGAAAAAAACGAGATTTACTCACCTGGGGCTTCCCTCAGCCCCCTGCAGCCGATCGGTGCCCTCGCAGCCCCGCTCAGATGCTCCTGCACCCGCCGGCGAACACTTCTGATTTGGCCGTCAACGCCGACAGGCATGGGAACGCGAGTGATTCTTCGCGTTCCCAGCCTGTATATCGCCCCCTATGCTGCTATTGCGGCCAGGAGGTCGCAATAGCAGCATAGGGGGCGATATACAGGCTGGGAACGCGAAGAATCACTCGCGTTCCCATGCCTGTCGGCCGGTGACGTCCAAACCGGAAGTGTTCGCCGGCGGGTGCAGTAGCATCTGAGCGGGGCTGCGAGGGCACCGATCGGCTGCAGGGGGCTGAGGGAAGCCCCAGGTGAGTAAATCTCGTTTTTTTCATTTGACTTTAGGTTCACTTTAATGTGCTGACTGAACTAGATTGCACCCTCCAGTAAGTTGTGAAGTTACCAATCATTGCTCCAGTCCAAACACTCCTATCAGACATGGGAGACACACTACTCAATCAGATCAGCTTCTCTGCAGGTCCTGCATATGTGTGCATACCAACTAAATACTGTACGGGAGGTGAGGGGATACATCTCATCCACCTTACATCAGTGGAGAGCGGAGAAGGGTGGACATCCTCGTTCAACTGAGACCATCAAAATATTGCTAAAGGGTCCTATGTATAGTGGTTTATATTTACATTTTAGTCGTTTACATTTCTGTGCTCATCCCCCCACCTCAAAAAACCTCACCTGTGGATGCCGTTCCCCAATTGGAAAGGACCAGGCTGGCCAGAAGATACAGAGCTTGCAGGTGATACATCCTGACAGAGTCCTCACAGAGTTATTAATAAAGTCACACTTCCTGTGTCTGTATCTTAAAGTCTTTCACAAAAGTGTGAAGCTGTTAGTCAAGTGTAAAAAAAAAAAAACAGGTATGTACAGTACGCTTCCTGATCGGAAATTTGTACCCCATTTAGAAAAAAGAAAAAAATATAAATCGTAATCATTGTGGTGCACTACAACTACTACAGTCAACTATAGGTTATAGTATGTAGTTACAAAACTCTTTACAATCTGTCCAATCCATACATTTCAATATTTACCACCCCAACTGCAGCATCTGCTCTGCACACAACCAGGGGCAAACCCAGGATTTTCAAAGGGGGGCTTCCTGAAAGGTCTCTCTCAGCCTCTTTAGAGAATGACTTTGGCAAGGATTAGATTGTGAGCTCCTCTGACAACAGTCAGTGACATGACTATGTATGTTGTAAAGTGCTGCAGGAGATGTCAGTGATATATAAATACATAATAATAATATGGTAGGATAATGGACTATGACTATGGTAGGGATTAGATTGTGAGCTCCTCTGAGGACCATCAGTGACATGACTACGTACTTTGTAATGTGCTGCAGAGTGATGCCGCGAACATCAGATTTTGGGTTGTGAACGCTGAGTCTGAACATCCAGGAAAAGTTTGGATTCGCGCTAACCGGGCAAACCTCCATAGACTTCAATGGGCAGGCGAATTTCACAAACTACAAAGACTGTTTCTGGCCACAAACGTGGAGGAAAACTAGTTCCAAATACTCTAACGCCTGGACAGGAGCATGGCAGAGGAGGATCCATGCCAAAAGTCCCAACAAAAATTACAGAGTTGGCGCAGACTAGTGTTGGGCGAACATCTAGATGTTCGGGTTCGGGCCGAACAGGCCGAACATGGCCGCGATGTTCGGGTGTTCGACCCGAACTCCGAACATAATGGAAGTCAATGGGGACCCGAACTTTTGTGCTTTGTAAAGCCTCCTTACATGCTACATACCCCAAATTTACAGGGTATGTGCACCTTGGGAGTGGGTACAAGAGGAAAAATTTTTTAGCAAAAAGAGCTTATAGTTTTTGAGAAAATCGATTTTAAACTTTCAAAGGGAAAACTGTCTTTTAAAGAGGAACTGTAACGACAAAACGGCCCCTGGGGGGTACTCACCTCGGGTGGGGGAAGCCTCAGGATCCTAATGAGGCTTCCCACGCCGTCCTGCGTCCCTCGGGGGTCTCGCTGTAGCCCTCCGTACAGCGGTGACGCAATATTTACCTTCCTGGCTCCTGCGCAGGCGCTCTGATGGCTGTCGGCGCCGAAGTAGGCAGAAATACCCGATCGCCGTCGGGTCTGCTCTACTGCGCAGGCGCAAGTTTCCGGCACCTGCGCAGTAGAGCGGACCCGACGGAGATCGGGTATTTCCGTCTATTTCCGTGCCGAAAGTCGCCACAGCGCCCCCGCTGGAGCCAGCAAAGGTAAATATTGAACTGACAGTCGGCACAGTCGCCGGCTGTTCGGAGGGCTGCGGCGAGACCCCCGTGGGACAGAGGACGGCGTGGGAAGCCTCATTAGGATCCCGAGGCTTCCCCCACCCGAGGTGAGTACCCCCCAGGGGATGTTTTTCATGTTACAGAGTCTCTTTAAATGCGGGAAATGTCTGTTTTCTTTGCACAGGTAACATGCTTTTTGTCGGCATGCAGTCATAAATGTAATACATATAAGAGGTTCCAGGAAAAGGGACCGGTAACGCTAACCCAGCAGCAGCACACGTGATGGAACAGGAGGAGGGTGGCGCAGGAGGAGAAGGCCACGCTTTGTGAGACACAACAACCCAGGCCTTGCATGAGGACAAGAAGCGTGCGGATAGCATGCTTTGTACCGCCATGCAGTCATAAATGTAATAAAGATAAGTGGTTCAATAAACAGGGACCACGCGGCAACGCTAACCCAGCAGCAGCAGACGTGATGGAACAGGAGGAGGCGCAGGAGGAGAAGGCCACGCTTTGTGAGACACAACAACCCAGGCCTTGCATGAGGACAAGAAGCGTGCGGATAGCATGCTTTGTACCGCCATGCAGTCATAAATGTAATAAAGATAAGTGGTTCAATAAACAGGGACCACGCGGCAACGCTAACCCAGCAGCAGCAGACGTGATGGAACAGGAGGAGGCGCAGGAGGAGAAGGCCACGCTTTGTGAGACACAACAACCCAGGCCTTGCATGAGGTACCACCATGCAGTCATAAATGTAATAAAGATAAGTGGTTCAATAAACAGGGACCACGCGGCAACGCTAACCCAGCAGCAGCAGACGTGATGGAACAGGAGGAGGCGCAGGAGGAGAAGGCCACGCTTTGTGAGACACAACAACCCAGGCCTTGCATGAGGTACCGCCATGCAGTCATAAATGTAATAAAGATAAGTGGTTCAATAAACAGGGACCACGCGGCAACGCTAACCCAGCAGCAGCAGACGTGATGGAACAGGAGGAGGCGCAGGAGAAGGCCACGCTTTGTGAGACACAACAACCCAGGCCTTGCATGAGGACAAGAAGCGTGCGGATAGCATGCTTTGTACCGCCATGCAGTCATAAATGTAATAAAGATAAGTGGTTCAATAAACAGGGACCACGCGGCAACGCTAACCCAGCAGCAGCAGACGTGATGGAACAGGAGGAGGCGCAGGAGGAGAAGGCCACGCTTTGTGAGACACAACAACCCAGGCCTTGCATGAGGACAAGAAGCGTGCGGATAGCATGCTTTGTACCGCCATGCAGTCATAAATGTAATAAAGATAAGAGGTTCCATAAACAGGGACCGGCAACGCTAACCCAGCAGCAGCAGCAGCACACGTGATGGAACAGGAGCAGGCGCAGGAGGAGAAGGCCATGCTTTTTGATACCCAACAACCCAGGCCTTGCATGAGGACAAAAAGCGTGCGGATAGCATGCTTTGTACCGCCATGCAGTCATAAATGTAATAAAGATAAGTGGTTCAATAAACAGGGACCACGCGGCAACGCTAGCCCAGCAGCAGCAGACGTGATGGAACAGGAGGAGGCGCAGGAGGAGAAGGCCATGCTTTTTGAGACACAACAACCCAGGCCTTGCATGAGGACAAAAAGCATGCGGATATAGCAGCAATGCTTTTTGCCGCCATGCAGTCATAAATGTAATACAGATGAGAGGTTCAATAAACAGGGACCGGAAACGCTACACCATCCCAGATGTTCATTGGTCATGTTACTTGGTTGGGGTCCTGGAGTGTTGCGTAGTCATTTCCAATCCAGGATTGATTCATTTTAATTTGAGTCAGACGGTCTGCATTTTCTGTGGAGAGGCGGATACGCCGATCTGTGACGATGCCTCCGGCAGCACTGAAACAGCGTTCCGATATAACGCTGGCTGCCGGGCAAGCCAGCACCTCTATTGCGTACATTGCCAGTTCGTGCCAGGTGTCTAGCTTCGATACCCAATAGTTGAAGGGTGCAGATGGATTGTTTAACACAGCTACGTCATCTGACATGTAGTCCTTGACCATCTTCTCCAGGCGATCGGTGTTGGAGGTGGATCTGCACGCTTGCTGTTCAGTGGGCTGCTGCTGCATGGGTGTCAGAAAATTTTCCCACTCCAAGGACACTGCCGATACCATTCCCTTTTGGGCACTAGCTGCGGCTTGCGTTGTTTGCTGCCCTCCTGGTCGTCCTGGGTTTGCAGAAGTCAGTCTGTCGGCGTACAACTGGCTAGAGGAGGGGGAGGATGTCAATCTCCTCTCTAAAGTCTCCACAAGGGCCTGCTGGTATTCTTCCATTTTGACCTGTCTGACTCTTTCTTCAAGCAGTTTTGGAACATTGTGTTTGTACCGTGGATCCAGAAGGGTATAAACCCAGTAATTGGTGTTGTCCAGAATGCGCACAATGCGTGGGTCGCGTTCAATGCAGTCTAGCATGAATTGAGCCATGTGTGCCAGAGTCCTACCAGAATCCTCATCATCCTCTTGTGAGCGTTGTGATAGTTGTTGTGATGCATCATAGTCGTCACCTTCCTCCTGGTCTGCTTCTGCTGACCATTCGCGCTGAATTGTGGAAGTCCAACGTGCACCGCTCTGGCCCCCGTCAGTGGTGGCATGAAATTCCTGCTCCAACTCCAGCTGTTCCTCCTCCTCTTCTTCGTCATAGCTGCTGGGGCCAGCGTTCCCTAAGGCGGATGGCCTGATGTTGGTACCATCACGCTGATCGTTTTCTCCTTCAGATTCCCCCAGTTGCATCATGACAGCTGTTTCCTTGATTTTCAACATTGACCTCTTCAGTAAACACAGCAGTGGTATGGTAATGCTGACTGAAGAGTTGTCACTGCTCACAAGCAACGTGGATTGCTCAAAATTTTGGAGGACTTGGCAGAGGTCCAACATGTTGGCCCAATCGGATCCACAGAAGCTTGGCAGCTGTCCGGATGCGCCTCGGTACTGCGCCGTCATGTACTGGACCACTGCACTCTTCTGCTCACAAAAGCGTGCTAGCATGTGCAGCGTAGAATTCCAGCGCGTAGGGACATCACACAGCAAGCGATGGTGGGGGAGATTGAAGCGCTCCTGCATCTTGGCGAGTGCCCCCGAAGCAGTACTGGAATTTCTACAATGTTTGGCCACTCGACGCACCTTCAACAGAAGATCGGCCACGCCTGGGTATGTCCTCAGGAACCGCTGAACTACTAGGTTCATCACGTGCGCCAGGCAAGGGATGTGTGTCAGCTTAGCCAACCTTAAAGCGCGAATGAGATTACTCCCATTATCACACACAACCATGCCCGGTTTCAGGTCCAGCGGTGCCAGCCACAAATCCGTCTGTTCCTTTATTCCCTTCCAAATTTCCTCCCCTGTGTGCTGCTTATCCCCAAGGCAGATCAGCTTCAGCAACGCTTGCTGACGCATGCCAACAGCTGTGCTGCACTGCTTCCACGATCCTACTGCTGCTGGGTTAGCGTTTCCGGATGAGGTACAGCTTTGAGATGCGTTGGAGGAGAAGGAGTCAGAGAGGTAGGTGCTGCTGTTGTTATCCAGTGGGAGGGACGGCGGTGCAGCTGTTTGCGGCGTGGGCAACACCCGCGCCGTAGCAGGTGAGGAATCGCTGCCAGGCTCCACAAGGTTCACCCAGTGCGCGGTAAGGGAGATGTATCGACCCTGTCCGAACGCACTCGTCCAAGTGTCAGTGGTGAGGTGAACCTTGCAGGCAACGGCATTCTTCAAGCTTCGGGTTATTTTGCTGACCACGTGCTCATGCAACTCAGGCACTGCAGAGTGGTAGCGGCTGGGAACCACGTAACGTGGGATGATTACTGACATCATGCCCTTGAAGCTGTTTGTCTCCACCACTCGATATAGCAGCATTTCGCAGGCCAGAAGCTTGGCTATGCTGGCTGTTACTGCCACGGCCCGGGGGTCATTTGCTGGCAATTTCCTCTTGCGCTCAAACATCTCCGACACAGACAACTGAACCGTAGCGCTGCACACGGAAGGGCTGTTGGTTGTTGTGTTTGATGAACACTGGGAGACCTCAAGAGCACTACTCAGGAAAGTGACAGTGTCAGCGTCGTCTGATGTTTGTGAATGTTGTGAACCACGCAATGGCTGGGCTACTGCTGCTGCTGAGGCGGGTCTGGTGGTGAGTCTGGTGAACCCAAGGGAGGCAGTGTTGCTGGTACCCTGTCCTGCCGCGTTTGCCCACAGAGTGGGATGTTTGGATAGCATGTGGCGGCTCATGCTGGTGGTGGAGAGGTTGTTAATACTTTTCCCCCTGCTCAGGCGGGTCTTGCACACCTTGCAAATCGCCATGGTAACATCCTCAGTGCAGTCTTCAAAGAAAGCCCAGACTTTGGAGCACCTGCCTCCTTGCTGGCGATTTCTGTTTGCTCCTCTTTTGCCTCTCACTTGAACTTCCACGCTTGTGGTGCCTGAAATTGTGCGCCGCCTACCTTGTGGCACAAGGCGAACTCGTGCAGCAGTGGGTTCTTCAACAGACTCATCTGTGCTGCTGCTACGACGGCGATGTTCTCGTTCACAAACAAAATCTGGGTCTCTGTCCACATTGTCCATACCCTCCTCTTCCATCTCCTCATACTCGTCATATGTCATTGTGGGGGGCCGCCGCCGTGGAGTAGAGCTCCCCAGAACAACCTCTGCGCAGCTCACCTCAACGTCGTCTTCCAGATCTTGTCGGCCGACCTCCTGCAATTGCAACCCCTCCTGCCCAACTTGCTCTGGGATTTGGGTTTCCGAGTCCTCCTCGGACTCGCCTTGTATTTCAGTGCGCGGTGCATTTCCCACAGTTAATGGTTGTGAATCCGGGCACAACATTTCTGGCTGTTCCTCCATTGACCTTTGAAAGGTGGAAGTTTGTTGGGCTGGGAATAGCTCCTGCGAATACCCCATTGTGTCCTGAGGTAATTCATCGGACTGGTTATCTGGCAGTTGTGTGCGTGGTGTCGCTGCCGGTTGTGTCAGCTTTGTGCCCACTGGCTCCTTGTAACTGGCTGAGGACTCGGACCTCGTGCGTGATGTGCTGGTGCTGCTTAACCCACTGCTGGACGCTTGAGAGGTCATCCAAGTAATTATCTGGTCCTGTTCTTTTGGATCTGTGAGGGTTGTTGTCCTGGACAACATGGGCGGTATTGAGTGGGTTTTCTTGGGTGCTCCCCTGTGGCCTGTACGTGAACCGTCAGGGGAAACACCTCTTCCCTTGCCCCTTCCTCTTTCACCGGATTTCTTCCTCATTTCACTTATCCTTACAGTACACGCTGACTGGCAGCAGTACAGTGGCAGTACAGAAATGCTATACAGTACCACTATTCCCAGCAGCGACACAGAGCACAATGCTATACAGTGGCGGGTGAGCGGTGTACCACTATTCCCAGCAGCGACACAGAGCACAATGCTATACAGTGGCAGGTGAGCGGTGTACTACTGTTCCCAGGCCCAGCAGACACAGAGTGGAAGTAAACACAATGCTATATAGTCTGGCTGAGCGGTGTACACAGAGTGGCAGTACACAATGCTATATAGTCTGGCTGAGCCGTGTACACAGAGTGTCAGTAAACAATGCTATATATAGCGTGGCTGAGCGAGGTACACAGTGGCAGTACACACAATGCTATATAGTCTGGCTGAGCGGTGTACACAGAGTGGCAGTACACACAATGATATATAGTATGGCTGAGCCGTGTACACAGAGTGGCAGTACACACAATGCTATATAGTCTGGCTGAGCGGTGTACACAGAGTGTCAGTAAACAATGCTATATATAGCGTGGCTGAGCGAGGTACACAGTGGCAGTACACACAATGCTATATAGTCAGGCTGAGCCGTGTACACAGAGTGTCAGTAAACAATGGTATATAGTCTGGCTGAGCGGTGTACACAGAGTGTCAGTAAACAATGGTATATAGTCTGGCTGAGCGGTGTACACAGAGTGGCAGTAAACACAATGCTATATATAGCGTGGCTGAGCGAGGTGCACAGTGGCAGTACACACAATGCTATATAGTCTGGCTGAGCGGTGTACACAGAGTGGCAGTAAACAATGCTATATATAGCGTGGATGAGCGAGGTACACAGTGGCAGTACACACAATGCTATATAGTCAGGCTGAGCCGTGTACACAGAGTGTCAGTAAACAATGGTATATAGTCTGGCTGAGCGGTATACACAGAGTGTCAGTAAACAATGGTATATAGTCTGGCTGAGCGGTGTACACAGAGTGGCAGTAAACACAATGCTATATATAGCGTGGCTGAGCGAGGTGCACAGTGGCAGTACACACAATGCTATATAGTCAGGCTAAGCCGTGTACACAGAGTGGCAGTAAACACAATGCTATATATAGCGTGGCTGAGCGAGGTGCACAGTGGCAGTACACACAATGCTATATAGTCAGGCTGAGCCGTGTACACAGAGTGTCAGAAAACACAATGCTATATATAGCGTGGCTGAGCGAGGTGCACAGTGGCAGTACACACAATGCTATATAGTCTGGCTGAGCGGTGTACACAGAGTGTCAGTAAACAATGCTATATATAGCGTGGCTGAGCGAGGTACACAGTGGCAGTACACACAATGCTATATAGTCAGGCTGAGCCGTGTACACAGAGTGTCAGTAAACAATGTTATATAGTCTGGCTGAGCCGTGTACACAGAGTGTCAGTAAACAATGGTATATAGTCTGGCTGAGCGGTGTACACAGAGTGGCAGTAAACACAATGCTATATATAGCGTGGCTGAGCGAGGTGCACAGTGGCAGTACACACAATGCTATATAGTCAGGCTGAGCCGTGTACACAGAGTGTCAGTAAACAATGGTATATAGTCTGGCTGAGCGGTGTACACAGAGTGTCAGTAAACAATGGTATATAGTCTGGCTGAGCGGTGTACACAGAGTGGCAGTAAACACAATGCTATATATAGCGTGGCTGAGCGAGGTGCACAGTGGCAGTACACACAATGCTATATAGTCAGGCTAAGCCGTGTACACAGAGTGGCAGTAAACACAATGCTATATATAGCATGGCTGAGCGAGGTGCACAGTGGCAGTACACACAATGCTATATAGTCAGGCTGAGCCGTGTACACAGAGTGTCAGTAAACAATGGTATATAGTCTGGCTGAGCGGTGTACACAGAGTGTCAGTAAACAATGGTATATAGTCTGGCTGAGCGGTGTACACAGAGTGGCAGTAAACACAATGCTATATATAGCGTGGCTGAGCGAGGTGCACAGTGGCAGTACACACAATGCTATATAGTCAGGCTAAGCCGTGTACACAGAGTGTCAGAAAACACAATGCTATATATAGCGTGGCTGAGCGAGGTGCACAGTGGCAGTACACACAATGCTATATAGTCAGGCTAAGCCGTGTACACAGAGTGTCAGAAAACACAATGCTATATATAGCGTGGCTGAGCGAGGTGCACAGTGGCAGTACACACAATGCTATATAGCCAGGCTAAGCCATGTACACAGAGTGTCAGAAAACACAATGCTATATATAGCGTGGCTGAGCGAGGTACACAGTGGCAGTAAACAATGCTATATATATAGTGTGGCTGAGCGAGCGGTGTACTACTGTTCCCAGCAGCGACACACAATGACTGGGGGGGACCCTGGCTAGCGTGGCTAGAGAGCGAACTACCCTGCCTGCCTACCCAAAGCTAAACCCACAGAGAAATGGCGGAGATATGACGTGGTTCGGGTATTTATTTACCCGAACCACGTGACCGTTCGGCCAATCAGAGCGCGTTCGGGCCCGAACCACGTGACCCGTTCGGCCAATCACAGCGCTAGCCGAACGTTCGGGGAACGTTCGGCCATGCGCTCTTAGTTCGGCCATGTGGCCGAACGGTTTGGCCGAGCACCGTCAGGTGTTCGGCCGAACTCGAACATCACCCGAACAGGGTGATGTTCTGCAGAACCCGAACAGTGGCGAACACTGTTCGCCCAACACTAGCGCAGACTAAGTATTTAATCCTTACAGGGCATAAATCACTGTACATTCCCACATTTGAGGAAAATGGCTGCTTCAAAAAATGTCCAGAGTGGTAATGTAAGGGTTATGCCCACTTCACATTGACAGACCACACGCCGCGTTTACCGAGATTGATCGCTAACAGGTCTGTAAGGCCCTTAGGTAATATTTAAATTGCTCCCATTCATAAACTGTTAATAGCAGATGCCTTCAACCTGGTACAGTTGTTCACTGGGTGACTGGGGTTCAAATTCTGAAAGTGGGCGGAGCCACAAACAGCCAATCAGATCTCTTCGCTTGATAAACTGCATCCAATCACACATTTTTTATGCCAGGAACCTGAAAGCTCACAAACTTGGTCATTGAGTGACTGTGTGTCAAGGTTACAAAAAGTGGGCGGAGTCAAAAACAAAATTCATTGGTCAAATATAAACTGCAGCCATTCTTACACTGTTAATGGCAAAGTTCTCAAACTTTGCACAGTTGGTCACTGGGTGATTAGGATTAATATTCAGGAAAATGGGTGGAGCCTAAAAAAGCCAATCAAAATTCACCTGTTGATTTTCAAGGGGAATATTTAAATTGCTGCAATTCTTACACTCTTAATAGCAGATGCCTCAAACCTGGTACAGTTGGTCACTGGTTGACTGGGGTTCAAATTCAGAAAGGGGCGGAACCACAAACAGCCAATCAGTTTTGATTAATTTCAATGGGAATATAAAAATTATTGATACCAAAGACACCAAAGCTCATAAACTTGGCAATTGAGTGACTATAGGTCAAGGTTAGAAAAAGTGGGCGGTGCCAACAACTACATTTTTAACATGGGAAAATATAAACTGCAACCATTCTTACATTGTTAATGGCAGGGTTCCCAAACTTGACACAGTTGGCCAATAGGTGACTGGGATTAATATTCAGAAAGTGGGTGGAGGCTAAAGCAGCCAATCAAAATTCACCTATTGATTTTTCAAGGGAAATATTTACTTTGCTACCATTCTTACACTGTTGATAACAGAGGCCTCAAACCTGATAAAGTCAGTCATTGGGTGAATGGGGTCCAAATTCACTAAAGGGGTGGAGCCACAAACAGCCAATCATATTTGTTAGATTGATTTCAGCCATTCTGTTATTGGCAGGGTTCTCAAACTTGACACAGTTGGTCACTGGATGACTGGGATTAATATTCAGGAAAGTGGGTGGAGCCTACAACAGCTAATCAAAATTCACCTATTGATTTTCAAGGGGAATATTGAAACTGCTGCCATTCTTACACTGTTAATGGCAGAGGCCTCAAAACTGCTACAGTCGGTCATTAAGTGACTGGGGTTCAAGTTCACTAAAGGGTCAGAGCCACAAACAGCTAATCAGATTTCTTTGCTAGATAAACTGCTTTTATTCACAGTCATTTAGTGACTGTGTGTCAAGGTTACAAAAACTGGGTGGAGTCAAAATCAGATTTCCCTGGGAAAATGTAAAATGCAGCGCTTCTTCATTGTTAATGGCAGGGTTCTCAAACTTTGCACAGTTGGTTACTGGGTGACTGGGATTAATATTCAGAAAGTAGGTGGAGCCTAAAAAGCCAATCAATATTCACCTGTTGATTTTCAAGTGATTATTAAAATTGCTGCCAATCTTGCACTGTTGACACAAGCCTCAAACCTGGTACAGTTGGTCATGGGGTCACTGGGGTTCAACTTCAGGAAAGGGGGCGGAGCCACACACAGCCAATCAGATTTGTTTTTATTGATGCCAAGCTCACAAACTTGGTCATTGAGTGACTGTGTGTCCAGGTTACAAAAAGTGGGCGGAGCCAAAAAAAATTCACTGGGAAAATATAAACTGCAGGCCTTCTTACACTGTTAATGGCAGGGTGTTCAAACTTTGCCCAAATGGTCACTGGGTGACTGAGATTAATATTCAGGGAAGTGGGTGGAACCTATAATATCAAAATTCACCTGTTGATTTTCAAGGGGAATATTTACATTTCTGCCATTTTTACTCTGTTAATATCAGATGCCTCAAACCTGCTACAGTTGGTCATTGGGTGACTGGGGTTCAAATGCTGGAGAGGGGCGGAGTCACAAACAGCCAATCTGATTTATTTAATTTCTATGGGAATATACAAATTATTGATGCCAAAGCTCACAAACTTGGTCATTGAGTGTTAGGGTTCAAAAAAGTGGGTGGAGCCGACACCAGCCAAATACATACCCAGGCAACGCCGGGTCATCAGCTAGTATTTATATAATTTCAATGATAATTTTCAAAAAATGTTAAGTCAGCAGGTGTCAGGTTGGCAGCAGGCCTGCCTGCCATTCGTGGTGGTGGTGCACGCAGTGAAGGCTTGCCATTGGTGTTCAGTGGGGTGGCAGGCTGGCAGCAGGCCTGCCTGCCATTCATGGCGGTGGTGTCATCACCAACTCCAATGCAGAGCCATGCAGTGGAGGCTTGCAAGCAATGAAATGCAGGCTACCTGAAACTACATCATGGTGACTGTCTGCCACTCTTAGGCCCCGTTCACACTTGCGTTTTGGCAAGTAAACGGACCGGATCCTGATCGGATCCTCCTGACCTGATCCTGATCAGAACCGTACGGTTCCGATCCGGATCCAGTCCGTTTGTATCAGGCATGCATCAGGCTGCCATCCGGATCCGTGGGCAAAAAATAGCGAAATTTAAAAAAAAAATGTTGGGGTCAGCAGAAGGTGCACCTGGTGCACCTGTAGAATCAGGTTCCTCCGCTGTAGGCCTCACCTCCACCTCCGACATTCTGCCAAACAGCTCCAGCACGTCTGTCACTGCTGCTCCACTCCAGACATGCTTGGCCCATGTGTCCCCATCCGAAATGGCCGCTTGGATACGCATAGGAAGTGGGGTAGAACTTCAGGTTTTTGTAGGCAGTGTGTTCTGTGCCTTCCGTTCCGAATTGGTTTCTGTGTTCCTGATGGTGCTGTCAGTCTCAGGTCCGGCTCCGGTCCGGGTGCGTGAGCCGGAGATCCGGACCCAAAAAATAGCGCATGCTGGAAAAGAGTCCGATCCGGCTCCGTACTGTACGGAACGGACATGTGTGAACGTCCGCATAGCCTTTACATTGCTATGCGGAACGTACGTTCCGTTTGTACAGTATGCGGTCCGGATCAGATCCGGAAAATCCGGATAGCGAACGCTAATGTGAACCGGGTCTTACAAGAATGAGAAGTGAGAGAGGGCGTGGTATGCGTGAACTGACACCCCTGTGAATTTTTTTACATTCACAACTTGAGAAGGCACAGGTGTTTGTACACAGCACAACTTCTTTAGGGCACCGTACAGGTTGTCTCTGGTTCCTGATATCCTGATGGAGCCACAAACAAACAATCAAATTTATTTGCTTTATAAACAGCTTCCATTCACACATTTCTGATGCCAGAAAGGCTCACAAACTTGGTCATTGAGTGACTGTGTGTCAAGGTTACAAAAATTGGGTGGAGCCAAAAACAAATTTCAATGGGAAAATATAAACTGCTGCTATTTATACACTGTTACTGGCAGGGTTCTCAAATTTTGCACAGTTGGTCACTTGGTGACTGGAATTAATAGTCAGGAAACTGGGTGGAGCCTAAAACAGCCAATCAAAATTAGCTTATTGATTTTCAAGGGGAATATTTAAATTGCTGTCATTCTTGCACTGTTAATAGCAGATGCCTCAAACCTGGTACAGTTGGTCACTGGGTGACTGGGGTTCAAATTCAAAAAAGGGCGGAGCCACAAACAGCCAATCAGATTTGTTTAATTTCAATACGAAAATACAAGTTATTAATACCAAGGACCCAAAAGCTTGGTAATTGAGGGACTGTATGTCAAGGTTAGAAAAAGTAGGCAGCGCCAACAACTACCCAACAACTACATTTTTTACATGAGAAAATAAAAACTGCACCCATTCTTGCACTGTTAATGGCAGGGTTCTCAAACTTGACACAGTTGCCCACTGGGTGACTGGGATTAATATTCAGAAATGTGGGTGGAGCCTACAACAACCAATCAAAATTCACCTATTGACTTTCAAAGGGAATATTTACATTGCTATCATTCTTACACTGTTAGTGGCAGAGGCCTCAAACCTGATACAGTCAGTCATTGGGTGACTGGGGTCCAAATTCACTAAAGGGGTGGAGCCTAGTGTTGGGCGAACAGTGTTCGCCACTGTTCGGGTTCTGCAGAACATCACCCTGTTCGGGTGATGTTCGAGTTCGGCCGAACACCTGATGGTGTTCGGCCAAACCGTTCGGCCTCATGGCCGAACTAAGAGCGCATGGCCGAACGTTCCCCGAACGTTCGGCTAGCACTGTGATTGGCCGAACGGGTCACGTGGTTCGGACCCGAACGCGCTCTGATTGGCCGAACGGGTCACGCGGTTCGGACCCGAACGCGCTCTGATTGGTCGAACGTGTCACGTGGTTCGGGTAAATAAATACCCGAACCACGTCATTTCTCCGCCATTTGTCTGTGGGTTTAGCTTTGGGTAGGCAGGCAGGGTAGTTCTCTCTCCAGCCGGACTAGCCAGGGTCCCCCCCAGTCATTGTGTTACTGCCACTCTGTGTACACCGCTCAAAACCACTGTATAGCATTGTGCTCTGTGTCGCTGCTGGGAACAGTAGTACACCGCTCGCTCAGCCACACTATATAGCATTGTGTTTACTGCCACTCTGTGTACACCGCTCACCCAGCACTATATATAGCATTGTGTTTACTGCCACTCTGTGTCTGCTGGGAACAGTAGTAAACCGCTCGCTCAGCCACACTATATAGCATTGTGTTTACTGCCACTCTGTGTCTGCTGGGAACAGTAGTACACCGCTCGCTCAGCCACACTATATAGCATTGTGTTTACTGCCACTCTGTGTACACCGCTCACCCAGCACTATATATAGCATTGTGTTTACTGCCACTCTGTGTCTGCTGGGAACAGTAGTACACCGCTCGCTCAGCCACACTATATAGCATTGTGTTTACTGCCACTCTGTGTCTGCTGGGAACAGTAGTACACCGCTCGCTCAGCCACACTATATAGCATTGTGTTTACTGCCACTCTGTGTACACCACTCAGCCAGCACTATATATAGCATTGTGTTTACTGCCACTCTGTGTCTACTGGGAACAGTAGTACACCGCTCACCCGCCACTGCATAGCATTGTGCTCTGTGTCGCTGCTGGCAATAGTGGTACACCGCTCACCCAGCACTGTATAGCATTGTGCTCTGACTCGCTGCTGGGAACAGTAGTACACCGCTCGCTCAGCCACACTATATAGCATTGTGTTTACTGCCACTCTGTGTACACCGCTCACCCAGCACTATATATAGCATTGTGTTTACTGCCACTCTGTGTCTGCTGGGAACAGTAGTACACCGCTCACCCGCCACTGCATAGCATTGTGCTCTGTGTCGCTGCTGGCAATAGTGGTACACCGCTCACCCAGCACTGTATAGCATTGTGCTCTGTGTCGCTGCTGGGAACAGTAGTACACCGCTCGCTCAGCCACACTATATAGCATTGTGTTTACTGCCACTCTGTGTACACCTCTCACCCAGCACTATATAGCATTGTGTTTACTGCCACTCTGTGTCTGCTGGGAACAGTAGTACACCGCTCACCCGCCACTGTATAGCATTGTGCTCTGTGTCGCTGCTGGCAATAGTGGTACACCGCTCACCCGCCACTGTATAGCATTTCTGTACTGCCACTGTACTGCTGCCAGTCAGCGTGTACTTTAAGGATAAGTGAAATGAGGAAGAAATCCGGTGAAAGAGGGAGGGGCAAGGGAAGAGGTGTTTCCCCTGACGGTTCACGTACAGGCCACAGGGGAGCACCCAAGAAAACCCACTCAATACCGCCCATGTTGTACAGGACAACCCTCACAAATCCAAAAGAACAGGACCAGATAATTACTTGGATGACCTCTCAAGCGTCCAGCAGTGGGTTAAGCAGCACCAGAACATCACGCATGAGGTCCGAGTCCTCAGCCAGTTACAAGGAGCCAGTGGGCACAAAGCTGACACAACCGGCAGCGACACCACGCACACAACTGCCAGATAACCAGGCCGAAGAATTACCTCAGGACACAATGGGGTATTCGCAGGAGCTATTCCCAGCCCAACAAACTTCCACCTTTGAAAGGTCAATGGAGGAACAGCCAGAAATGTTGTGCCCGGATTCACAACCATTAACTGTGGGAAATGCACCGCGCACTGAAATACAAGGCGAGTCCGAGGACTTTGAAACCCAAATCCCAGAGCAAGTTGGGCAGGAGGGGTTGCAATTGCAGGAGGTCGGCCGAGAAGATCTGGAAGACGACGTTGGAGTGCGCTGCGCAGAGGTTGTTCTGGGGAACTCTACTCCACGGCGGCGGCCCCCCACAATGACATATGACGAGTTTGAGGAGATGGAAGAGGAGGGTATGGACAATGTGGACGTAGACCCAGATTTTGTATGTGAAGGAGAACATCGCTGTCGTAGCAGCACAGATGAGTCTGTTGAAGAACCCACTGCTGCACGAGTTCGCCTTGTGCCACAAGGTAGGCGGCGCGAAATTTCAGGCACCACAAGCGTGGAAGTTCCTTTGAGACGCAAAAGAGGCGCAAACAGAAATCGCCAGCAAGGCAGGTGCTCCAAAGTCTGGGCTTCCTTTGAAGACTGCACTGAGGATGGTACCATGGCGATTTGCAAGGTGTGCAAGACCCGCCTGAGCAGGGGGAAAAGTATTAACAACCTCTCCACCACCAGCATGAGCCACCACATGCTATCCAAACATCCCACTCTGTGGGCAAACGCGGCAGGACAGGGTACCAGCAACACTGCCTCCCTTGGGGTCACCAGACTCTCCACCAGACCCGCCTCAGCAGCAGCATGAGCCCAGCCATTGCGTGGTTCACAACATTCACAAACATCAGACGACGCTGACACTGTCACTTTCCGGAGTAGTGCTCTTGAGGTCTCCCAGTGTTCATCAAACACAACAACCAACAGCCCTTCAGTGTGCAGCCCTACGGTTCAGTTGTCTGTCTCGGAGATGTTTGAGCGCAAGAGGAAATTGCCAGCAAATGACCCCCGGGCCGTGGCAGTAACAGCCAGCATAGCCAAGCTTCTGGCCTGCGAAATGCTGCCATATCGAGTGGTGGAGACAAACAGCTTCAAGGGCATGATGTCAGTGGCCATCCCACGTTACGTGGTTCCCAGCCGCTACCACTTTGCGCGCTCTGCAGTGCCTGAGTTGCATGAGCACGTGGTCAGCAAAATAACCCGAAGCTTGAAGAATGCCGTTGCCTGCAAGGTTCACCTCACCACTGACACCTGGACGAGTGCGTTCGGCCAGGGTCGATACATCTCCCTTACCGCGCACTGGGTGAACCTTGTGGAGCCTGGCAGCCATTCCTCACCTGCTACGGCGCGGGTGTTGCCCACGCCGCAAACAGCTGCACCGCCGTCCCTCCCACTGGATAACAACAGCAGCACCTACCTCTCTGAATCCTTCTCCTCCAACGCATCGCAAAGCTGTACCTCATCCGGAAACGCTAACCCAGCACCAGCAGCAGTAGGATCGTGGAAGCAGTGCAGCACAGCTGTTGGCATGCGTCAGCAAGCGTTGCTGAAGCTGATCTGCCTTGGGGATAAGCAGCACACAGGGGAGGAAATTTGGAGGGGAATAAAGGAACAGACGGATTTGTGGCTGGCACCGCTGGACCTGAAACCGGGCATGGTTGTGTGTGATAATGGGAGTAATCTCATTCGCGCTTTAAGGTTGGCTAAGCTGACACACATCCCTTGCCTGGCGCACGTGATGAACCTAGTAGTTCAGCGGTTCCTGAGGACATACCCAGGCGTGGCCGATCTTCTGTTGAAGGTGCGACGAGTGGCCAAGCATTGTAGAAATTCCAGTACTGCTTCGGGGGCACTCGCCAAGATGCAGGAGCGCTTCAATCTCCCCCACCATCGCTTGCTGTGCGATGTCCCTACGCGCTGGAATTCTACGCTGCACATGCTAGCCCGCTTTTGCGAGCAGAAGAGTGCAGTGGTCCAGTACATGACGGCGCAGTACCGAGGCGCATCCGGACAGCTGCCAAGCTTCTGTGGATCCGATTGGGCCAACATGTTTGACCTCTGCCAAGTCCTCCAAAATTTTGAGCAATCCACGTTGCTTGTGAGCAGTGACAACTCTTCAGTCAGCATTACCATACCACTGCTGTGTTTACTGAAGAGGTCAATGTTGAAAATCAAGGAAACAGCTGTCATGATGCAACAGGGGGAATCAGAAGGAGAAAACGATCAGCGTGATGGTACCAACATCAGGCCATCTGCCTCAGGAAACGCTGGCCCCAGCAGCTATGACGAAGAAGAGGAGGAGGAACAGCTGGAGTTGGAGCAGGAATTTCATGCCACCACTGACGAGGGCCAGAGCGGTGCACGTTGGACTTCCACAATTCAGCGCGAATGGTCAGCAGAAGCAGACCAGGAAGAAGGTGACGACTATGATGCATCACAACAATCACAACAATCACAACGCCCACAAGAGGATGATGATGGTTCTGGCACACATGGCTCAATTCATGCTAGACTGCATTGAACGCAACCCATGCATTGTGCGCATTCAGGACAACACTAATTACTGGGTTTATACCCTTCTGGATCCACAGTACAAACACAATGTTCCAAAACTGCTTGAAGAAAGAGTCAGACAGGTCAAAATGGAAGAATACCAGCAGGCCCTTGTGGAGACTTTAGAAAGGAGATTGACATCCTCCCCCTCCTCTAGCCAGTTGTACGCCAACAGACTGACTTCCGCAAACCCAGGACGACCAGGAAGGCAGCAAACAACACAAGCCGCAGCTAGTGCACAAAAGGGAATGGTATCGGCAGTGTCCTTGGAGTGGGAACATTTTCTGACACCCATGCAGCAGCCCACAGAACAGCAAGCGTGCACATCCACCTCCAACACCGATCGCCTGGAGAAGATGGTCAAGGACTACATGTCAGATGGCGTAGCTGTGTTGAACAATCCATCTGCACCCTTCAACTATTGGGTATCGAAGCTAGACACCTGGCACGAACTGGCAATGTACGCAATAGAGGTGCTGGCTTGCCCAGCAGCACTGAAACAGCGTTCCGACATAACGCTGGCTGCCGGGCAAGGCATCGTCACAGATCGGCGTATCCGCCTCTCCACAGAAAATGCAGACCGTCTGACTCAAATTAAAATGAATCAATCCTGGATTGGAAACGACTACGCAACACTCCAGGACCCCAACCAAGTAACATGAACAATGAACATCTGTGATGGGTTAGCGTTGCCGGTCTCTTGTTACGGAACCTCTCATCTGTATTACATTTATGACTGCATGGCGGCAAAAAGCATTGCTATATCCGCACGCTTTTTGTCCTCATGCAAGGCCTGGGTTGTTGTGTCTCAAAAAGCGTGGCCTTCTCCTCCTGCGCCTGCTCCTGTTCCATCACATGTGCTGCTGCTGGGTTAGCGTTGCCGGTCCCTGTTTATGGAACCTCTTATCTTTATTACATTTATGACTGCATGGCGGCAAAATGCATGCTATCCGCACGCTTCTTGTCCTCATGCAAGGCCTGAGTTGTTGTGTCTCAAAGCGTGGCCTTCTCCTCCTGCGCCTCCTCCTGTTCCATCACGTGTGCTGCTGCTGCTGGGTTAGCGTTTCCGGTCCCTGTTTATAGAACCTCTTATCTTTATTACATTTATGACTGCATGGCGGCAAAATGCATGCTATCCGCATGCTTCTTGTCCTCATGCAAGGCCTGGGTTGTTGTGTCTCAAAATGCGTGGCCTTCTCCTCCTGCGCCTCCTCCTGTTCCATCACGTGTGCTGCTGCTGCTGCTGGGTTAGCGTTGCCGGTCCCTGTTTATTGAACCTCTCATCTGTATTACATTTATGACTGCATGGCGGCAAAAAGCATTGCTATCCACACGCTTCTTGTCCTCATGCAAGGCCTGGGTTGTGTCTCAAAGCGTGGCCTTCTCCTCCTGCGCCTCCTCCTGTTCCATCACGTGTGCTGCTGCTGCTGGGTTAGCGTTTACGGTCCCTGTTTATGGAACCTCCTATCTTTATTACATTTATGACTGCATGGCGGCAAAATGCATGCTATCCGCATGCTTCTTGTCCTCATGCAAGGCCTGGGTTGTTGTGTCTCAAAAAGCGTGGCCTTCTCCTCCTGCGCCTCCTCCTGTTCCATCACATGTGCTGCTGCTGCTGCTGGGTTAGCGTTGCCGGTCCCTGTTTATTGAACCTCTCATCTGTATTACATTTATGACTGCATGGCGGCAAAAAGCATTGCTATCCGCACGCTTCTTGTCCTCATGCAAGGCCTGGGTTGTGTCTCAAAGCGTGGCCTTCTCCTCCTGCACCTCCTCCTGTTCCATCACGTGTGCTGCTGCTGCTGGGTTAGCGTTTCCGGTCCCTGTTTATGGAACCTCTTATCTTTATTACATTTATGACTGCATGGCGGCAAAATGCATGCTATCCGCACGCTTCTTGTCCTCATGCAAGGCCTGGGTTGTTGTGTCTCAAAGCGTGGCCTTCTCCTCCTGCACCTCCTCCTGTTCCATCACGTGTGCTGCTGCTGGGTTAGCGTTGCCGGTCCCTGTTTATTGAACCTCTCATCTGTATTACATTTATGACTGCATGGCGGAAAAAAGCATTGCTATCCGCACGCTTCTTGTCCTCATGCAAGGCCTGGGTTGTGTCTCAAAGCGTGGCCTTCTCCTCCTGCACCTCCTCCTGTTCCATCACGTGTGCTGCTGCTGCTGGGTTAGCGTTTCCGGTCCCTGTTTATGGAACCTCTTATCTTTATTACATTTATGACTGCATGGCGGCAAAATGCATGCTATCCGCACGCTTCTTGTCCTCATGCAAGGCCTGGGTTGTTGTGTCTCAAAGCGTGGCCTTCTCCTCCTGCACCTCCTCCTGTTCCATCACGTGTGCTGCTGCTGCTGGGTTAGCGTTTCCGGTCCCTGTTTATGGAACCTCTTATCTTTATTACATTTATGACTGCATGGCGGCAAAATGCATGCTATCCGCACGCTTCTTGTCCTCATGCAAGGCCTGGGTTGTTGTGTCTCAAAAAGCGTGGCCTTCTCCTCCTGAGCCTCCTCCTGTTCCATCACGTGTGCTGCTGCTGGGTTAGCGTTGCCGGTCCCTGTTTATTGAACCTCTCATCTGTATTACATTTATGACTGCATGGCGGCAAAAAGCATTGCTATCCGCACGCTTCTTGTCCTCATGCAAGGCCTGGGTTGTGTCTCAAAGCGTGGCCTTCTCCTCCTGCGCCTCCTCCTGTTCCATCACGTGTGCTGCTGCTGCTGGGTTAGTGTTTCCGGTCCCTGTTTATGGAACCTTACATAGTTACATAGTTATTTTGGTTGAAAAAAGACATACGTCCATCGAGTTCAACCAGTATAAAGTACCTCTTATCTTTATTACATTTATGACTGCATGGCGGCAAAATGCATGCTATCCGCACGCTTCTTGCCCTCATGCAAGGCCTGGGTTGTTGTGTCTCAAAGCGTGGCCTTCTCCTCCTGCGCCTCCTCCTGTTCCATCACGTATGCTGCTGCTGCTGGGTTCGCGTTCCCGGTCCCTGTTTATGGAACCTCTTATCTTTATTACATTTATGACTGCATGGCGGCAAAATGCATGCTATCCGCACGCTTCTTGTCCTCATGCAAGGCCTGAGTTGTTGTGTCTCAAAAAGCGTGGCCTTCTCCTCCTGCGCCTCCTCCTGTTCTATCACGTGTGCTGCTGCTGCTGGGTTAGCGTTGCCGGTCCCTGTTTATTGAACCTCTCATCTGTATTACATTTATGACTGCATGGCGGCAAAAAGCATTGCTATCCGCACGCTTCTTGTCCTCATGCAAGGCCTGGGTTGTGTCTCAAAGCGTAGCCTTCTCCTCCTGCGCCGCCCTCCTCCTGTTCCATCACGTGTGCTGCTGCTGGTGCTGGGTTAGCGTTACCGGTCCCTTTTCCTGGAACCTCTTCTCTGTATTACATTTATGACTGCATGGCGACAAAAGCATGTTACCTGTGCAAAGAAACATGACATTTTACGCATTTAAAAGACAGTTTTTCCTTTGAAACTTTACAATCAATTTTCTCAAAAACTATAAGCTCTTTTTCAAATATTTTTTTTCCTCTTGTACCCACTCCCAAGGTGCACATACCCTGCAAATTTGGGGTATGTAGCATGTAAGGAAGCTATATAAAGCACGAAAGTTCGGGTCCCCATTGACTTCCATTATGTTCGGAGTTCGGCGCGAACACCCGAACATCGCGGCCATGTTCGGCGAACGTTCGCGAACCCGAACATCCAGGTGTTCGCCCAACACTAGTGGAGCCACAAACAGCCAATCAGACTTGTTTAATTTCAACGGGAAAATACAAATTATTAATACCAAGGACCCAAAAGACCATAAACTTGATAATTGAGGGACTGTATGTCAAGGTTAGAAAAAGTGGGCAGCACCAACAACTACATTTTTTACATGTGAAAATATAAACTGCACCCATTCTCGCACTGTTAATGGCAGGGTTCTCAAACTTGACACAGTTGGCACTGGGTGATTGGGATTAATATTCAGAAATGTGGGTGGAGCCTACAACAGCCAATCAGAATTCACCTATTGATTTTCAAAGGGAATATTTCATTGCTACCATTCTTTGTGACTGGAGATCAAATTCACTAAAGGGACAGAGCCACAAACAGCTAATCAGATTTCTTTGCTGGATAAACTGTTTCAATTTCACCAAATTTTGATACCAGGATCCCAAAAGTGACTGTGTGTCAATGTTACAAAAAGTGGGTGCAGTCGAAAACAAATTTCACTGGGAAAATGTAGACTGCAGGCCTTCTTCACTGTTAATGGCAGGGTTCTCAAACTTTGCACAACTGGTTACTGGGTGGCTGGGATTAATATTCAGAAAAGTGGGTGGAGCCTAAAAAAGCCAAAAGTCAAAATTCGCCTGTTGATTTTCCAGGGGGGTTCAAATTCAGAAAAGGGGTGGAGCCAAAAATAGCCAATAGGATTTATTTAATTTCACTGGGAAAATACAAATTATTGATGCCAAGGACCTCAAAGCTCACAAACTTGGTCATTGAGTGTTTGTGTGTTAGGGTTAGAAAAAGTGGACAGCGCAAACAGCAGCCAAATACATACTCGGGCAATGCCGGGTCATCAGCTAGTGCAAAATAAACCAAAAAACAGTTAACAGTGTTGAGTGGGATTATCCCATTCAGCCGAGCTTGGGCATCACATTATGCTTACTAAGAGTGGCATACAAAGATCAAGAGGATCTAAGGGTTTAACCACTTAAAGAGACACTGAAGCGAAAAAAAAAATATGATATAGTGAATTGGTTGTGTACTATGAATAATTACTAGAAGATTAGCAGCAAAGAAAATATTCTCATACTTTTATTTTCAGGTATATAGTGTTTTTTCTAACATTGCATCATTCTATAATATGTGCAGATTACACAACACTCAGCATTCAAAATGATTCTTTCAGAGCAGTCTGTGAAGTAATGACATCTCCTCTGCTAGAGGAAAAGTAAACAGTCCAGGAACAGTTGAGATAATAAAAGTCAGATAACAGCCCTCTCCACAACTAACTTAAGCAGCCCATACACTCAGCCGATTTTCTGGCCGACCGATCGATCGCGATCGATCGATCGATCGATCGATCGCAAATCGGTTGGTCAATCGACCGATCGACGGCCGATTTCGATCGATTTCGATGGATTTCCATCGAACTAGCAGGGTGGAAAATTTAGGTCGATCTGATGAGATTGCTTATCAGTTTGCATTGGCCTTAATGGAAATCTGATGGCAAAAAAATGCCATCAGATCGAATTTCAACAGATTTCAAACTGAAATCTATTGGAATTCTATCCTGGTAAAAAATGTTCTAAAAACGCATCAGATAGATCATCAGATGCATTTCTTATCTGTCTGCTGCCAATCTGACGAGTGTATGGGCACCTTAAGTCGGAGAGCTTAATGGCTTGTTTGCATAGAGATAACAACTGGAGTTTCTCAACTCTTCCTGTATTGGAAACAATTACACTGATGTATCTGATCTTAATGTTTTATTTCTTAGCTGTGCTACACATACAAATCATAATATCATCATTTTTTTTTCGCTTCAGTGTCTCTTTAACCACTTGCCGACCGCACACTCATAACGTGCGTCGGCAAAGTGGCAGCTGCAGGACCAGCGACGCAGTACTGCGTCGCCAGCTGCAGCCTAATTAATCAGGAAGCAGCCGCTCGTACGAGCGGCTGCTTCCTGTCAAATCACGGCGGGGGGCTCCGTGAATAGCCTGCGGGCCGCCGATGGCGGCTCGCAGGCTAGATGTAAACACAAGCGGAAATAATCCGCTTTGTTTACATTTGTACGGCGCTGCTGCGCAGCAGCGCCGTAAGGCAGATCGGCGATCCCCGGCCAATCAGCGGCCGGGGATCGCCGCCATGTGACAGACCACATCCTGTCACTGGCTGCACAGGACGGATAGCGTCCTGTGCAGCCCGGAACACCAGGGGGAGGCAGCAGGTAGGAGAGGGAGGGGGAATTTCGCCGCGGAGGGGGGCTTTGAGGTGCCCCCCCCGCCACCCACAGCAGGCAGGAGAGATCAGACCCCCCCAGCACATCATCCCCATAGGGGGGAAAAAAGGGGGGCGATCTGATCTCCCTGCCTGCACCCTGATCTGTGCTGGGGGCTGCAGAGCCCACCCAGCACAGATCAATCAAACCAGCGCTGGTCCTTAAGGGAGGGTAAAGGGTGGGTCATCAAGTGGTTAAGGACCACAGTCTTTTCGTCCCTTAAGGACCAGAGCTTTTTTTTTTCGATTCAGACCACTGCAGCTTTAACGGTTTATTGCTCAGTCATACAACCTACTATCTAAATTGATTTTACTTCGTTTTCTTGTCACTAATATAGATTTATGTTGGTGCTATTTGATTGCTGCTGCTTTTATTATATTCATCAAAAAAGACATGAATTTTGTCAAAAAAAATGTTTTTTTTAACTTTCTGTGCTGACATTTTTCAAATAAAGTAACATTTCTATATACATTTTTGTCCAGATTCATTGTGCTGCATGTCTTTGATTAAAAAAAAACATTCAGTGTATATTTATTGGTTTGGGTAAAAGTTATAGTGTTTACAAACTATGGTGCAAAAAGTGAATTTTCCATTTTGGAGCATCTCAGACTTTTCTGAGCACCTGTCATATTTCATGAGTTGCTAAAATTCCAGGATAGTATAAATACCCCCCAAATGACCCCATTTTGGAAAGAAGACATCCCAAAGTATTCACTAAGATGCATGGTGAGTTCATAAAAGTTTTTATTTTTTTGTCACAAGTTAGCGGAAACAGGGGCGTCTCTAGCCATTGTGTCACTCCTGGCGAGAAAACCTGTGCCCCCCCCCCTTATCCCCCCCCCCCATGTGGTGCCCCCCCCTGATGAAAATAATCGTAACGCAGCAATGTTTCTTCATGAGATAAAAGTAATGCAGCAATCTTTCACCAGAAAATAATCATAACGCAGCAATGATTCGCCATAAAATAATTATAACGCAGCAATGATTCACCATAAAATAATCGTAATGTGGCCAGCATTCACCAGAAAATAATCATAATGCAGCAGCGTTCGCCAGAAAATAATCGTAATGTGGCCAGCATTTACCAGGAAATAATCGTAATGTGGCCATCGTTCCCCAGGAAATAATCGTAATGTGGCCAGCGTTCCCCAGGAAATAATCGTAATGCGGCAGCGTTTTACCAGAAAATAATCGTAATGTGGCCAGCGTTCACCAGGAAATAATCATAATGTGGCCAGCGTTCCCCAGGAAATAATCGTATGTGGCCAGCGTTCCCCAGGAACTAATCATAATGTGGCCAGCGTTCCCCAGGAAATAATTGTAATGCGGCAGCGTTTTACCAGAAAATAATTGTAATGTGGCCAGCGTTCACCAGGAAATAATCATAATGTGGCAGCGTTCCCCAGGAAATAATCGTAATGTGGCCAGCGCTTACCAGGAAATAATCATAATGTCGCCAGCGTTCACCAGAAAATAAATCATAATGTGGCCAGCGTTCCCCAGGAAATAATCATAATGTGGCCAGCGTTCACCAGGAAATAATCATAATGCGGCAGCGTTTTACCAGAAAATAATCGTAATGTTGCCAGCGTTCACCAGGAAATAATCATAATGTGGCAGCATTCCTCAGGAAATAATCGTAATGTGGCCAGCGTTCCCCAAGAAATAATCGTAATGTGGCCAGCGTTCCCCAGGAAATAATCATAATGCGGCAGCGTTTTACCAGAAAATAATCGTAATGTGGCCAGCGTTCACCAGGAAATAATCATAATGTGGCAGCGTTCCCCAGGAAATAATCGTAATGTGGCCAGCGTTCCCCAGGAAATAATCGTAATGTGGCCAGCGTTCCCCAGGAAATAATCGTATGTGGCCAGCGTTCCCCAGGAACTAATCATAATGTGGTCAGCGTTCCCCAGTAAATAATCATAATGTGGCCAGCGTTCACCAGGAAATAATCGTAATGGGGCCAGCGTTCCCCAGGAAATAATCGTAATGTGACCAGCGTTCCCCAGGAAATAATCGTAATGTGGCCAGCGTTCCCCAGGAAATAATCATAATGTGGTCAGCGTTCCCCAGGAGATAATCATAATGTGGCCAGCGTTCCCTAGGAAATAATCGTAATGTGGCCAGCGTTCCCCAGGAAATAATCGTAATGTGGCCAGCGTTCCCCAGGAAATAATCGTAATGTGGCCAGCGTTCCCCAGGAAATAATCGTAATGTGGTCAGCATTCCCCAGGAAATAATCGTATGTGGCCAGCGTTCCCCAGGAAATAATCGTATGTGGCCAGCGTTCCCCAGGAACTAATTATAATGTGGCCAGCGTTCCCCAGGAAATAATCGTAATGCGGCAGCGTTTTACCAGAAAATAATCGTAATGTGGCCAGCGTTCACCAGGAAATAATCATAATGTGGCCAGCATTCCCCAGGAAATAATCGTAATGTGGCCAGCGTTCCCCAGAAAATAATCGTAATGTGGCCAGCGTTCCCCAGGAAATAATCGTAATGTGGCCAGCGTTCCCCAGGAAATAATCGTAATGTGGCCAGCGTTCCCCAGGAAATAATCATAATGTGGCAGCGTTCGCCAGGAAATAATCGTAATGTTGCCAGCGTTCCCCAGGAAATAATCTTAATGTGGCAGCGTTCATCAGAAAATAATCCTAATGCGGGTAGTGTTTCACTAAATGTACAGTGGTGTGAAAAACTATTTGCCCCCTTCCTGATTTCTTATTCTTTTGCATGTTTGTCACACTTAAATGTTTCTGCTCATCAAAAACCGTTAACTATTAGTCAAAGATAACATAATTGAACACAAAATGCCGTTTTAAATGATGGTTTTTATTATTTAGTGAGAAAAAAAACTCAAAACCTACATGGCCCTGTGTGAAAAAGTGATTGCCCCCCTTGTTAAAAAATAACTTAATTGTGGTTTATCACACCTGAGTTCAATTTCTGTAGTCACCCCCAGGCCTGATTGCTGCCACACCTGTTTCAATCAAGAAATCACTTAAATAGGAGCTATCTGACACAGAGAAGTAGACCAAAAGCACCTCAAAAGCTAGACATCATGCCAAGATCCAAAGAAATTCAGGAAAAAATGAGAACAAAAGTACTGTAATTGAGATCTATCAGTCTGGTAAAGGTTATAAAGCCATTTCTAAAGCTTTGGGACTCCAGCAAACCACAGTGAGAGCCATTATCCACAAATGGCAAAAACATGGAACAGTGATGAACCTTCCCAGGAGTGGCCGGCTGACCAATATTACCCCAAGAGCGCAGAGAACTCACTCGAGAGGCCACAAAAGACCCCAGGACAACATCTAAAGAACTGCAGGCCTCACTTGCCTCAATTACGGTCAGTGTTCACGACTCCACCATAAGAAAGAGACTGGGCAAAAACAGCCTGCATGGCAGATATCCAAGGCGCAAACCACTTTTAAGCAAAAAGAACATCAAGGCTCATCTCAATTTTGCTAAAAAACATCTTAATGATTGCCAAGACTTTTAGGAAAATACCTTGTGGACCGACGAGACAAAAGTTGAACTTTTTGGAAGGTGCGTGTCCCGTTACATCTGGCGTAGAAGTAACACAGCATTTCAGCAAAAGAACATCATACCAACAGTAAAATATGGTGGTGGTAGTGTGATCGTCTGGGGTTGTTTTGCTGCTTCAGGACCTGGAAGGCTTGCTGTGATAGATGGAACCATGAATTCTACTGTCTACCAAAAAATCCTGAAGGAGAATGTCCGGCCATCAGGGGCGTAGCAATAGGGGTTGCAGAGGTTGCGACCGCATTGGGACCCCAAATGGCCCTCCCTCAACTACAATATTAGCTCTCTATTGATCATGGGCTCATAATAATCACTTCTGTAGATACTTTGAATATTGGTAATCATTAACAAACTCTTCCCCATCCCCTTCTTGCATCTCTGACACTGTAGTTGCCATTGACAGGTTTTGGTGCTCGTACCAATTGTTATGTATAGGGCTTGGGGGGGCCCATGTAAAACTTGCACCGGGCCCACAGCTCCTTATCTACGCCACTGCCGGCCATCTGTTCGTCAACTCAGGCTGAAGCGATCTTGGGTGCTGCAGCAGGACAATGACCCAAAACACACCAGCAAATCCACCTCTGAATGGCTGAAGAAAAACAAAATGAAGACTTTGGAGTGGCCTAGTCAAAGTCCTGACCTGAACCCAATTGAGATGTTGTGGCATGACCTTAAAAAGGCGGTTCATGCTAGAAAACCCTCAAATAAAGCTGAATTACAACAATTTTGCAAAGATGAGAGGGCCAAAGTTCCTCCAGAGCGCTGTAAAAGACTCGTTGCAAGTTATCGCAAACGCTTGGTTGCAGTTATTGCTGCTAAGGGTGGCCCAACCAGTTATTAGGTTCAGGGGGCAATTTCTTTTTCACACAGGGCCATGTAGGTTTTGAGCTTTTTTTCTCACTAAATAATAAAAACCATCATTTAAAACTGCATTTTGTGTTCAATTATGTTTTCTTTGACTAATAGTTAACGGTTTTTGATGAGCAGAAACATTTAAGTGTGACAAACATGCAAAAGAATAAGAAATCAGGAAGGGGGCAAATAGTTTTTCACACCACTGTATAATTACCTGTAAAAAGAAAAGTAATTACTCACCTGCAGAAGACTCCTCTCCCTGGGCACAGATCCCCCGACGAACTTCCTGCAGCGGCGGCGAGCACGTGTGACAAGCGGGGTTAGAGTTAGGGGCGGCGCCGACGTGTCAACAAACTGGTGTGCGGCGATTGCACGCTCTGCACAGAGAGGGAGAGGGGGCGGGCAGGGAGAGGGGGCGGACCACACATAAACTAACGTGCGTGCTGCTCGCTCTGAGGAGGAGAGGAAGGGGGCGGACCAGTAGGTGGCGCCGGGCACAGGCTGAGCTGCCTGTCACAGGCGGCGCCGACCTGGCTGAAAGGAAAATAAATAAATAAACATGCATAGAATGGCGAGAGAGCGCCCACTTCCACCAACGGCGCTATAGGCAAAAATTTATAGTTGCCTAATGACACAGACGCCCCTGAGCGGAAAATTACACTTTGTGACTAAAAAAAAAAAATTCAATTTCTGCTAACTTGTGACAAAAAAAAAATGAAATCTGCCACGGACTCACCATGCCCCTCTCTGAATACTTTGGGGTGTCTACTTTCCAAAATGGGGTACGGTAATTTATGGGGTGTGTTTACTGTCCTGGCATTTTGGGGGGTGCTAAATTGTAAGCACCCCTGTAAAGCCTAAAGGTGCTCATAGGACTTTGGGCCCCTTAGCGCACCTAGGCTGCAAAAAGGGGTCACACATGTGGTATCGCCGTACTCAGGAGAAGTAGTATAATGTGTTTTGGAGTGTATTTTTACACATACCCATGCTGGGTGGGAGAAATATCTCTGTAAATGAGATTTTTTTTGATTTTTTTCAAATACAATTGTCCATTTACAGAGAGATTTCGCCCACCCAGCATAGGTATGTGTAAAAATACACCCCAAAACACATTATACTACTTCTCCTGAGTACGGCGATACCACATGTGTGACACTTTTTTGCAGCCTAGGTGCGCTAAGGGGCCAAATGTCCTATGAGTACCTTTAGGATTTCACAGGTCATTTTCAGGCATTTGGTTTCTAGACTACTCCTCACGCTTTGGGGCCCCTAAAATGCCGAATACTGCTTGCCGGCAAAGCATTCAGGCCATCGTAGCCCTTCAGGATCCACCCTCCGAAAACACCTCGAACAACAGGTAGCGGACTACCTGGCTTTTACTGCCGATATCAACACTCTTGAGGAGCGATGAACCCCTGGACTATTGGGTGTGTAGGCTTGACCTGTGGCCTGAGCTCTCATTTTGATTAGGTCAGAAAAGTGTGGATTACCTCACCTTTATAAAAATGAATGAGGCATGGATCCCGGAGGGCTACTGAATGCCCGAAGACTTGTAAGTCAGTCCCCACCCAGCATCTCTGCACGCCGCATGACTGTCTGACTTCTACGACACGACCAACAGGGTCCAGAGCAGGACTCCAGTATTTCATAGTATAGTATTTCATTTTTAAGCGGCCGCTATAAAAATAATTTTTGTGGAATGCGTTAATGCCATGTGTTAATGCCTAATTTTTCTGGCCTATGGTGCTGAACTGTGGCTGCAAAAAAAAAAAAAAAGGAAGTACATGATGTCAATTGCCCTTCATGATCGTTACCTTGTTGTGGTGAGGGGGCTTGTGTATCACAATGAAACAATGACCCATATGAGTGTGTTGGGGGCACACCCAAGAGGAGAAGGTCATTGTTTCATTGTGGACAGACCAAATTTGACCGATCGGCTGCATACATTTTGGCAAAACCTTTGGTCACCTCAGGTGATTATTAAATAAAGCCTACTAGGCCAACACTGGGCCCACACTCGGGAACCACTGTTTTCTGGGTCACTATGCTGTCATTGAGCTACCTCAGCCCGACCATAGGGGCTGGAAAACCGGCATGGCCTGCACTCTCGCCAACGTGCACACATTAGCACGGCGACCACTACACAAAGATTGCGGCGGAGAGGACTAACATTTAAGTCCTGAGAGTCTTAACTATTAATAACTGTTTGTGGTGCGTTAAACGCCGAGTTTTGTCTGTCAGAGTTTGGTCTGTCAGTGTGAGGCGAGCATAACTCTTACATTACCATTATGGACATTTTAAAGCAGCCCTTTTCCTCAAATGTGGGAATGTACTGTGATTTCTGCCCTTTAGGGATTAAAAGCTGACTCTGAGTCAACTTCGTAATTTTTTATGGGACCTTTGGCATGGATCCTGCCCTGGCATGCCCCTGTCAAGGTGTTAGACCCCTTGAAACAAGTTTTCCACCACCAGAAACAGTCTTTGTAGGTTTCTTAATTCGCCCGCCCTTTGATGTCTATTGCAGTTCGCCCGGTTCGCGTGAATCCAAACTTTTTCCGGAAGTTCGTATTTGACTTTTGCAAACGGAAATTTGATGTTCGCAACATCTCTATCCAACACCCAAGGCTGAGATACCAAAGTGCGCCCCTCCATGCCTCCCATTCCAGCCATCACACACTGATTGCTATTAGACTAAGAGGTGCACCAGGGCCACCAACCCCCGTACACCTTAATCTCTAGTTATCTGGCTTGTAGTCCTTCCATCTATCCTCCATCCTCCTATCTGCCATCTATCCTCTTTTCTTATTTCTCTCTGGTTCAAACACAATAGGGGAATGATAGTTGAGTTGTGTGCTCCCTCCTACACTGCGCCCTGAGGCTGGAGCCACTTTCGCCTCTGCCTCAGCTCGGCCCTGGTATGATATGCAATTAGCTGCACGACACCAGCAGGTTAGGTCTAACTTCTATTGACATTCTCGCTATATTTAAAAAAATCATTACACACCTAATACTTGTAAGGTAGTTGAATTGATGAATGTCCCAAATGGATTTATAACTTCAAGGGTGTAGTTTCCTTCATCAGAGATCTGGGTGTCCTCGATGGTCAGTGATACATTGGTGACTGTCATTCTGCTACTGCAGTTACTGTAGGATTTTAACGTCCCTCTGAGAACTGCAGCATATGACATGAGGCAGCTGGCATTATTTGTGTGATAAAGCTTCCAAGTGATTATCACCAAGTTGTCTCCAGGATGACACTGCAGAACTGTACGGCTGCCTCTTCTGGCTACAACAACATCTGAAAATCAGAAAATAAAACATTATGTGTGATGTACTGTGTGTGCATACAGTTTGGGCAGAGAGTGTTTGTAAAACTTTAACCACTTAAGGACCACAGGCTTACACCCCCTTTCCCCCTAGTGACACGGTTGTCCCCAGTACATCATTGCCGTAGATCGCAGCCACCCTCCCGACACCTATCGGCGTTAGGCGGTCGGGAAGGAGTTAATGTCAAAGAGGCCTTTGGGTCTCCTCAGAAGGCCACAGAAGTACTCAAGTACTTCAGAAGACAAGAGGCTCTATACTGTGCACTCAGAGCACACTTGTGAGCACATTTGCGTGTGCGCAGTACGGAGCCACTCGTCTTCAGAAGTACTTGGATACCCAAGTACTTCAGAGGAGACCTAAAAAAAAAATCAATTACAAGGATATACATAACAACAGGGAAAAAAATTATCAGGAAACCAACAAAAATTAACAATTAACTCTTTCTTTTAATATGCCAAGGTTGCAAAAAGATAAACAAAATTTTTAAAAGCATAGATTCATCCACAGACAAAGATAATCATATCGTGCAATAAAAGTGAAGGATAAATAATTAAGGCAGGCGACAACATCGACTTGTTTCGAGTCCCAATGACTCTTCTTCAGGCCTTTACAAACACTATGTATATCTGAAATGCAAGTAGTGACAGCATAGGAAAGAAATAATCTGGGCAATCATTAAGCCAGGACATACCACCCAAGAAACGCCACACAGATAAGCTGCATGGGAGCAGGACAGCCTGGAGCCAGAAGGTGAGACAAAAACAAAGCAGGCGGGAGATTTGGACGGGGGTCCTGTGGTGGAACAAAAGGATGCAGAGAGGAACCAGAAGGCTCTAAAGGATCTAGAGCCTTTGCTCCTCTTAGGTGAGTATCTAACTTTTTTGTTTTACTAGGTTAGAGTTGTCCTTAAAGCCTATGCTTTAAAAAAATGGCCACCATCTTATATCACCTAAATCACAGCCACACACTTTTTTTTCAGCCTTACATAATCTAAACCCAGGGGCAGTGAGGAAAACTTGCTGACTGCTGTAGATCTGAGGGGATCTGAAGGAAATCATGTGATCAGGAGAGCACCTCTGAAAATTGAAGCTATTGATAATCTATTTTCAGAATTTACCCAAAGAACAGATTACGTTGTCATGATATGACATGAGGATTGTCCATAAACAGTGAGCAGACATGGAATCCAATGATAAACGCTTTATTGCGATCCATACAAAAGCAAACTTCCATCCATACCATAGCATACAGCTTTCTCTCCATCAGACAATATATCAGCATACCTCAAATGTAATCAAGTGATAAGGAAAAGGCCAGTCTGCTAACACACAACAGAACAATAGTATATTCCCCACCTGACTCCAGTAACACAATCAATGCAGGGTCCAATCACAGCAAACAAACAAAGCAGGAACAAAATACATTAAGCAAAACATACGGTTAATACATATTATACATCACATTTTACATATTATACATCACATACGTGTCTACTAGGGATGCTCGCTGGATTCCGCGGAATTCTAAATTCCGCGATTCCGGCCGGAATTGGACCAATTTCGATTCCGCCGGTTGGAACAGAATTGCTAAACCTCTAAAACGGAATTCCGCGGAAATTTTTTTAATTCCGCGGAATTTAACGGAATTAAAATGTATTTCCTCACCTATCTATTTTCCTTTCCTCCCCCCTCGCGGAGGGAGGATGGTCTCATCTTCCAGGAATTATAGTATTTCAAAAGCCAGCTTACATACCGTGGCTGGGAATTGAACCCAGGTCTCAGTGTGTGGTAGGTAATTGACTTGACCACTATACCACCGACAACACTACATGCTGAAGCCAGCCTAGCATGTACCATTATGATCAATCCAAGAGAAAAAGTAGCATGCTTAAGGATTTGTAGCATATCAAAAGCCAACTCACTGTGGCCGGGAATTGAACCCAGGCTGGGCTGGGAATTGAACCCAGGTCTCAGTTAGTGGTAGGTAACTGACTTAACCACTATACCACCAACAACACTACATGCTGAAGCCAGCCTTGCATGTACCATTATGATCAATCCAAGAGAAAAAATAGCATGCTTAAGGATTTGTAGCATGTCAAAAGCCAACTCACCATGGCTGGGAATTGAACCCTGGTCTCAGTGTGTGGTAGGTAACTGACTTAACCACTATACCACCAACAGCACTACATGCTGAAGCCAGCCTAGCATGTACCATTGTAATATACCCAAAAGAAAAATGAGCTCTCTCTCTCTCTAGGACTTGATGCCATTGAACTGAATTTTCAGCTTAAAACCATCAACGGATACCGTCAGAATTTCACAGGCATTTTCGGAATTCCGCCAGATTGAAAAAGCAATTCCATTATGACCAAACGGAACGGAATGACCAATTTCCGCCTAAAAATTCCGGAAAATACAATTTTGCAGAAAGCGGTGACCATCCCTACTAGAGAGAGAGAGAGAGATTAATCTACCTGGCTATCTGGGGTTCTCTTTGGACAACTGTTGAACACAAAAGGCAAGGCCATGCCTGGCTACAAATCCTAAAGCAAGCTAATTTTTTTTGGGATTGATCATAATGGTATATGCTAGGCTGGCTTCAGCATGTAGTGTTGGTGGTATAGTGGTTAAGTCAGTTACCTACCACACACTGAGACCTGGGTTCAATTCCCAGCCAATGTGAGTTGGCTTTTGACATGCTACAAATCCTTAAGCACGATACTTTTTCTCTTGGATTGATCATAATGGTACATGCTAGGCTGGCTTCAGCATGTAGTGTTTGGGGTATAGTGGTTAAGTCAGTTACTTACCACACACTGAGACCTGGGTTCAATTCCCAGCCAATGTGAGTTGGCTTTTGACATGCAACAAATCCTTAAGCACGCTACTTTTTCTCTTGGATTGATCATAATGGTACATGCTAGGCTGGCTTCAGCATGTAGTGTTGTTGGTGGTATAGTGGTTAAGTCAGTTACCTACCACACACTGAGACCTGGGTTCAATTCCCAGCCCAGCCTGGGTTCAATTCCCAGCCATGGTATGTAAGCTGGCTTTGGAAATACTAAAATTCCCTGGAAGATGAGACCCTCCTCCCCCCGGGAGGAGGAAGGAAGGAAGGTAGGAGGGAAAAAAAGGACTAAGTGACCAGTTATCCCTCCTGGCGATCTATTAGAAACCGCCCGGGGGCAGCGCAGCACTATTTTTTTACATTTTTTAAAAAATAATGTAGCGAGCCTAGGGCTCGCTACATGATAGCCGCTGTACAGCGGCATCCCCCCGCCCGCTTCGATCGCCTCTTTGATCAGGAAATCCCGTTCAAAGATCACCGACGTCATGGATGTCGTGACGTCTAAGGGAGTCCCGATCCACCCCTCAGCGCTGCCTGGCACTGATTGGCCAGGCAGCGCACGGGGTCTGGGAGGGCAGCACGGCGTGGCGATCAGCGGCGAACGAGTGCGGAGCAGTGGTGATCGGAATGCACACGCAGCTAGCAAATTGCTAGCTGTGTGTTGCAAAAAAAAAAGTGAGCAAATCGGCCCAGCGGGGCCTGAGAAATCCTCCTGCGCGGCATAGCTCGAGCTCAGCTCGGGCTTACCGCCAGGAAGGTTAATAGGGACTATGGGCTACCATATAGGATAAACAAGGTTACTTTAGCGATTTTTTCAATTTTTCCGACGGAATCCAGGATTCCACAGAATTTCATACAAATCCGGCGGAATTTTCATAGCGATGGAATTTAACACTGACGGAATCCGTGATTTCCGGCGGAACGGAATTTGCTGGTTCCGATCATCCCTAGTGTCTACAAATATGTGGCACTAGCTAAAGATATTAAAATAACAGGATCATATATGGTGGGTTGAAAATATAATCTTTGCTGTGTAGAGCTTATTTTGAAGAAAAAGTTGGCTGACTATATAGGATAAAGGTTCCATAGTTCTCTTGCAGCTGCAATAGTCACCAGTCATAGAACTAGCTACCCTTATCAATGGATGAGGGAGACACATTGTCCAACACGGCTTCTCTGCCAGCTCTGCACACGTGAGCATGCTTATCAAAAAGTTAAAATGAAAAGTTGTGTTCTAATAAAAATGAATCAATATTTTTACACAATTTCGTAATTTTGACTGTATCTACTATATTTACGTATATCAGTAAAGGTTTAGATCTGTATTCCCCAACCCTGTCCTCAAGGCCCATCAACACTATGTTTTGTATAAATTCACAGAGGTAGTTAATCAGCTCTGCTGAGACACTAATTACCCCACCTGTGCATGTGTGTGGTTTTCTGCAAGACCCTTACCGTTGGTTGGCCTTGAGGACAGGGTTGGGGAACTCCGCTCTAGATGACATGATTTTTTTAGTCAGATTCAAATCACAAGTTGTACAAAATATAAGTTTTACAATTTTTGTTAATACTTATTCCATGCAATTAGACAAAGCACTACTCAAGCAGTATAGTTCTAAATTCAATTGACATATTCCCCATGGCAAATATACCATACTAGCCGACCCGCGGCGTACCATACGCCGCATAAGAGGGAAGAGGGCAGGAAGGGGGTATTGGGCACAGCGGCACGGAGGGGGGTTGGACCCCCCTCAACTGGGTCCCCCATGTGTGCTCTACCTCCAGCCTAAGCTCAGCAGGAACCCCCCCCCCTCACCTGGGTCCCCCATGTGCACCCCCCCCCCCCTCACCTGGGTCCCCCATGTGCACTCCCCCTCCTGCTTAAGCACAGTAGCAGCCGCCACTATTAGTAAGAGGCAGCGGGCGGGGATGACTCACCTCTTCCGTGTTCCATCGTGCGTTCCACTGTCGTCACTTCCTGCAATGCCGCACACTGTATTGGTGTAATTTGCCTTTTTAAAACAGAAGGAAATCTGCAATAATTCAGCTTTAAGTGAACATTTGTGGTTACCCACAATGCACTGCTACTAAATATGCAAATTACCCCTTTTCCCCCTTGGTAAGCCAAGCAAGCATCCAGAGCCGCTGGTGTATAGCAAGCATATAGCTTTAAATTTTACACAGTCATATCAAACCCACATGTAGACAGCCTGTTTCAGACTTTTGGTCCTCATCAGTACATGGCAGGGATTGATATGGCTGTATGAGATAGGGCTTGGACCAGTACAACAGAGTAACCAAGCAGCTCAGGGTGACCCAAACCACTCGGAATGTATAGGGGGATAAAAGGGACCAAAAAGACCTCCTACTAAAAAAAGCAAAGCTTGATGTAATTTGCCTTCCTAAAACAGAAGGAAATGTGCAATAATTCAGCTATAAGTGAACATTTGTGGTTACCCACAATGCACTGCTACTAAATATGCAAGTAATTCCTTTTCACCCTTGATAAGTCAAGCAAGCCTATAGCTTTAAGTTTTACACAGTCATATCAAACCCACATGTGACAGCCTGTTTCAGACTTTTGGTCCTCATCAGTACATTGGTACATTGCTTGGTAAGCCAAGCAAGCATCCAGAGCCACTGGTGTATAGCAAGCATATAGCTTTAAATTTTACACAGTCATATCAAACCCACATGTAGACAGCCTGTTTCAGACTTTTGGTCCTCATCAGTACATGGCAGGGATTGATACAGCTGTATGAGATAGGGCTTGGAACAGTACAACAGAGTAACCAAGCAGCTCAGGGTGACCCAAACTACTAAGAATGTATAGGATGATAAAAGAGACCAAAAAGCCCTCCTACTAAAAAAAGCAAAGCTTGGTGTAATTTTCCTTCTTAAAACAGAAGCAAATCTGCAATAATTCAGCTATAAGTGAACATTTGTGGTTACCCACAATGCACTGCTACTGAATATGCAAATTATCCCTCTTTGCCCTTGGTTTGATATGACACTACTTCTTGCTTGGACCAGCCCCTTCTTCTTGCTTGGACCCAGTGCTGGTCGTAATGAAAAAATCTACGCTTACGGATCATTACGCGTAATTTTACGCTATTACGCATTACGCAATTACGGTTACGGCGTAGAAAATAATCTATGGTACATCACTGTAATTACGCGTAAACTTACGCAGTTACGCGTAAGGATACCGTAATGTAGGCGCTTACACTACGATGTTACGCGTAGTGCTGTAATACTCATTAATGCATATTTTTTTACGCATACGAACGATATGTACGCAATAGCCGTCAATGTGACAGTTATTGCGTACATATCACTCGTATGCGTCAAAACGTACGCTTATACTGAAGGGCGGGAGAAGATACTATTGGTTGCTTAGGATGTTGACTGATTGGCTACTCTTAGAAAAGGGGAGTTTTTACGTTAGTAATTACGCGTAAAATTACTCGTAAGTGGTCGTAAAATTAGGCATACCTAGCAATTACGGTAGACAGTGTAATTACGATACCACTCTACTGCTTACGCGTAAATAATTACGCGTAAGACCGTAATTTACGCGTAGGGCTTACGCGTAAATTTACATTGAATTACGATGCGTAATTACGCTCATGCGTAATTTCGGCCCAGCACTGCTTGGACCAGCCCCTTCTTCTTGCTTGGACCGGCCCTGGGGGCAGGGCGCTACTTCTTCTTCTTGTTTGAAGGTTGAGACACTAAAGGCTCGTACACACATGCGACTATAGTCGTTTGAAACGATCGTTCCCCGACCGTTCCAAACGACGATCGTTACAAAAAAAGAGCAAACGACTATTAAATAGAACGACGAACGACGGTAGTCGTCAGAAACGAAAATACCAACCGGACGGATTTTGGTCTGGCGACGATCGTTCACAAAACGTATGTGTGTATGCATATCGTTCTAAAACGATCGTTCCCAAACTACAGCGCATGCTCACAAACCTTTTGGACTAATTTTCTTTATTAAAAAGGATGTGTGTGTGAGTGTGTGTGTGTACGTTGTGATGTTTATTTTGAGTGTATCCGTATGTGTGTAGATGTGAGTGTGCGATGTTTATGGATGGATGGATGGATGGATGGATGGTAGTGTTGGGCGAACATCTAGATGTTCGGGTTCGGGCCGAACAGGCCGAACATGGCCGCGATGTTCGGGTGTTCGACCCGAACTCCGAACATAATGGAAGTCAATGGGGACCCGAACTTTTGTGCTTTGTAAAGCCTCCTTACATGCTACATACCCCAAATTTACAGGGTATGTGCACCTTGGGAGTGGGTACAAGAGGAAAAATTTTTTTAGCAAAAAGAGCTTATAGTTTTTGAGAAAATTGATTGTAAAGTTTCAAAGGAAAAATTGTCTTTTAAATGCTGAAAATGTCATGTTTCTTTGCACAGGTAACATGGTTTTTACCGCCAGGCAGTCATAAATGTAATAAAGATAAGAGGTTCAATAAACAGGGACCGGTAACGCTAACCCAGCAGCAGCAGCAGCACACGTGATGGAACAGGAGGAGGCGCAGGAGGAGAAGGCCACGCTTTTTGAGACACAACAACCCAGGCCTTGCATGAGGACAAGAAGCGTGCGGATAGCATGCTTTTTACCGCCATGCAGTCATAAATGTAATAAAGATAAGAGGTTCAATAAACAGGGACCGGTAACGCTAACCCAGCAGCAGCAGCAGCACACGTGATGGAACAGGAGGAGGCGCAGGAGGAGAAGGCCACACTTTTTGAGACACAACAACCCAGGCCTTGCATGAGGACAAGAAGCGTGCGGATATAGCAGCAATGCTTTTTGCCGCCATGCAGTCATAAATGTAATAAAGAGAAGAGGTTCCATAAACAGGGACCGGTAACGCTAACCCAGCAGCAGCACAGAGCACACGTGATGGAACAGGAGGAGGCGCAGGAGGAGAAGGCCACGCTTTGAGACACAACAACCCAGGCCTTGCATGAGGACAAAAAGCGTGCGGATATAGCAATGCTTTTTGCCGCCATGCAGTCATAAATGTAATACAGATGAGAGGTTCAATAAACAGGGACTGGAAACGCTAACCCAGCAGCAGCACACATGATGGAACAGGAGGAGGCGCAGGAGGAGAAGGCCACGCTTTTTGAGACGCAACCCAGGCCTTGCATGAGGACAAAAAGCGTGCGGATATAGCAATGCTTTTTGCCGCCATGCAGTCATAAATGTAATACAGATGAGAGGTTCAATAAACAGGGACTGGAAATGCTAACCCAGCAGCAGCAGACGTGATGGAACAGGAGCAGGCGCAGGAGGAGAAGGCCAAGCTTTTTGAGACACAACAACACAGGCCTTGCATGAGGACAAAAAGCGTGCGGATATAGCAATGCTTTTTGCCGCCATGCAGTCATAAGTGTAATACAGATGAGAGGTTCAATAACCAGGGACCGGAAACGCTAAACCATCCCAGATGTTCATTGGTCATGTTACTTGGTTGGGGTCCTGGAGTGTTGCGTAGTCGTTTCCAATCCAGGATTGATTCATTTTAATTTGAGTCAGACGGTCTGCATTTTCTGTGGAGAGGCGGATACGCCGATCTGTGACGATGCCTCCGGCAGCACTGAAACAGCGTTCCGACATAACGCTGGCTGCCGGGCAAGCCAGCACCTCTATTGCGTACATTGCCAGTTCGTGCCAGGTGTCTAGCTTCGATACCCAATAGTTGAAGGGTGCAGATGGATTGTTAGACACAGCTACGTCATCTGACATGTAGTCCTTGACCATCTTCTCCAGGCGATCGGTGTTGGAGGTGGATCTGCACGCTTGCTGTTCAGTGGGCTGCTGCTGCATGGGTGTCAGAAAATTTTCCCACTCCAAGGACACTGCCGATACCATTCCCTTTTGGGTACTAGCTGCGGCAGGGGCGTAGCAATAGGGGGTGCAGAGGTAGCGACCGCATCGGGGCCCTTGGGCCAGAGGGGCCCCGAAGGGCTCTCCCTCAACTACATTATTAGCTCTCTATTGGTCCTGTGCTCATAATAATCACTCCTATAGATACTTTGAATAGTGGTAATCACTAACACACTGTTCCCTATCCCCTTCTTGCACCTCTGACACTGTAGTTGCCATTGGCAGGTTTTGGTGCGCCGTATCAATTGTTATGTATAGAGTGCTTGGGGGGGCCCCAATGTAAGACTTGCATCTGGGCCCACAGCTCCTTAGCTACGCCACTGAGCTGCGGCTTGCGTTGTTTGCTGCCCTCCTGGTCGTCCTGGGTTTGCGGAAGTCAGTCTGTCTGCGTACAACTGGCTAGAGGAGTGGGAGGATGTCAATCTCCTCTCTAAAGTCTCCACAAGGGCCTGCTGGTATTCTTCCATTTTGACCTGTCTGACTCTTTCTTCAAGCAGTTTTGGAACATTGTGTTTGTACCGTGGATCCAGAAGGGTATAAACCCAGTAATTGGTGTTGTCCAGAATGCGCACAATGCGTGGGTCACGTTCAATGCAGTCTAGCATGAATTGAGCCATGTGTGCCAGAGTCCTACCAGAATCCTCATCATCCTCTTGTGAGCGTTGTGATAGTTGTTGTGATGCATCATAGTCGTCACCTTCCTCCTGGTCTGCTTCTGCTGACCATTCGCGTTGAATTGTGGAAGTCCAACGTGCACCGCTCTGGCCCTCGTCAGTGGTGGCATGAAACTCCTGCTCCAACTCCAGCTGTTCCTCCTCCTCTTCTTCGTCATAGCTGCTGGGGCCAGCGTTCCCTGAGGCGGATGGCCTGATGTTGGTACCATCACGCTGATCGTTTTCTCCTTCAGATTCCCCCAGTTGCATCATGACAGCTGTTTCCTTGATTTTTAACATCGACCTCTTCAGTAAACACAGCAGTGGTATGGTAATGCTGACTGAAGAGTTGTCACTGCTCACAAGCAACGTGGATTGCTCAAAATTTTGGAGGACTTGGCAGAGGTCCAACATGTTGGCCCAATCGGATCCACAGAAGCTTGGCAGCTGGCCGGATGCGCCTCGGTACTGCGCCGTCATGTACTGGACCACTGCACTCTTCTGCTCGCAAAAGCGGGCTAGCATGTGCAGCGTAGAATTCCAGCGCGTAGGGACATCACACAGCAAGCGATGGTGGGGGAGATTGAAGCGCTCCTGCATCTTGGCGAGTGCCCCCGAAGCAGTACTGGAAGTTCTACAATGTTTGGCCACTCGACGCACCTTCAACAGAAGATCGGCCACGCCTGGGTATGTCCTCAGGAACCGCTGAACTACTAGGTTCATCACGTGCGCCAGGCAAGGGATGTGTGTCAGCTTAGCCAACCTTAAAGCGCGAATGAGATTACTCCCATTATCACACACAACCATGCCCGGTTTCAGGTCCAGCGGTGCCAGCCACAAATCCGTCTGTTCCTTTATTCCCTTCCAAATTTCCTCCCCTGTGTGCTGCTTATCCCCAAGGCAGATTAGCTTCAGCAACGCTTGCTGACGCATGCCAACAGCTGTGCTGCACTGCTTCCACGATCCTACTGCTGCTGGGTTAGCGTTTCCGGATGAGGTACAGCTTTGAGATGCGTTGGAGGAGAAGGAGTCAGAGAGGTAGGTGCTGCTGTTATCCAGTGTGAGGGACGGCGGTGCAGCTGTTTGTGGCGTGGGCAACACCCGTGCCGTAGCAGGTGAGGAATCGCTGCCAGGCTCCACAAGGTTCATCCAGTGCGCGGTAAGGGAGATGTATCGACCCTGGCCGAACGCACTCGTCCAGGTGTCAGTGGTGAGGTGAACCTTGCAGGCAACGGCATTCTTCAAGCTTCGGGTTATTTTGCTGACCACGTGCTCATGCAACTCAGGCACTGCAGAGCGTGCAAAGTGGTAGCGGCTGGGAACCACGTAACGTGGGATGGCCACTGACATCATGCCCTTGAAGCTGTTTGTCTCCACCAATCAATATGGCAGCATTTCGCAGGCCAGAAGCTTGGCTATGCTGGCTGTTACTGCCACGGCCCGGGGGTCATTTGCTGGCAATTTCCTCTTGCGCTCAAACATCTCCGACACAGACAACTGAACCGTAGCGCTGCACACGGAAGGGCTGTTGGTTGTTGTGTTTGAAGAACACTGGGAGACCTCAAGAGCACTACTCCGGAAAGTGACAGTGTCAGCGTCGTCTGATGTTTGTGAATGTTGTGAACCACGCAATGGCTGGGCTACTGCTGCTGCTGAGGCGGGTCTGGTGAACCCAAGGGAGGCAGTGTTGTTTCTGGTACCCTGTCCTGACGCGTTTGCCCAAAGAGTGGGATGTTTGGATAGCATGTGACGGCTCATGCTGGTGGTGGAGAGGTTGTTAATACTTTTCCCCCTGCTCAGGCGGGTCTTGCACACCTTGCAAATCGCCATGGTAACATCCTCAGTGCAGTCTTCAAAGAAAGCCCAGACTTTGGAGCACCTGCCTCCTTGCTGGTGATTTCTGTTTGCTCCTCTTTTGCCTCTCACTTGAACTTCCACGCTTGTGGTGCCTGAAATTGCGCGCCGCCTACCTTGTGGCACAAGGCGAGCTCGTGCAGCAGTGGGTTCTTCAACAGACTCATCTGTGCTGCTGCTACGACGGCGATGTTCTCGTTCACAAACAAAATCTGGGTCTCTGTCCACATTGTCCATACCCTCCTCTTCCATCTCCTCAAACTCGTCATATGTCATTGTGGGCCGCCGCCGTGGAGTAGAGCTCCCCACAACAACCTCTGCGCAGCACACTCCAACGTCGTCTTCCAGATCTTGTCGGCCGACCTCCTGCAATTGCAACCCCTCCTGCCCAAATTGCTCTGGGATTTGGGTTTCCGAGTCCTCTTCGGACTCGCCTTGTATTTCAGTGCGCGGTGCATTTCCCACAGTTAACGGTTGTGAATCCAGGCACAACATTTCTGGCTGTTCCTCCATTGACCTTTCAAAGGTGGAAGTTTGTTGGGCTGGGAATAGCTCCTGCGAATACCCCATTGTGTCCTGAGGTAATTCATCGGACTGGTTATCTGGCAGTTGTGTGCGTGGTGTCGCTGCCGGTTGTGTCAGCTTTGTGCCCACTGGCTCCTTGTAACTGGCTGAGGACTCGGACCTCGTGCGTGATGTGCTGGTGCTGCTTAACCCACTGCTGGACGCTTGAGAGGTCATCCAAGTAATTATCTGGTCCTGTTCTTTTGGATTTGTGAGGGTTGTTGTCCTGGACAACATGGGCGGTATTGAGTGGGTTTTCTTGGGTGCTCCCCTGTGGCCTGTACGTGAACCGTCAGGGGAAACACCTCTTCCCTTGCCCCTCCCTCTTTCACCGGATTTCTTCCTCATTTCACTTATCCTTACAGTACACGCTGACTGGCAGCAGTACAGTGGCAGTACAGAAATGCTATACAGTACCACTATTCCCAGCAGCGACACAGAGCACAATGCTATACAGTGACGGGTGAGCGGTGTACCACTATTCCCAGCAGTGACACAGTGCACAATGCTATACAGTGGCGGGTGAGCGGTGTACCACTATTCCCAGCAGACACAGAACAGTACACAGAATGCTATATAGTGTGGCTGAACGAGCGGTGTACCACTATTCCCAGCAGACACAGAACAGTACACAGAATGCTATATAGTGTGGCTGAACGAGCGGTGTACTACTGTTCCCAGCAGACACAGAACAGTACACAGAATGCTATATAGTGTGGCTGAACGAGCGGTGTACTACTGTTCCCAGCAGACACAGAACAGTACACAGAATGCTATATAGTGTGGCTGAACGAGCGGTGTACTACTGTTCCCAGCAGACACAGAACAGTACACAGAATGCTATATAGTGTGGCTGAACGAGCGGTGTACCACTATTCCCAGCAGACACAGAACAGTACACAGAATGCTATATAGTGTGGCTGAACGAGCGGTGTACCACTATTCCCAGCAGACACAGAACAGTACACAGAATGCTATATAGTGTGGCTGAACGAGCGGTGTACTACTGTTCCCAGCAGACACAGAACAGTACACAGAATGCTATATAGTGTGGCTGAACGAGCGGTGTACTACTGTTCCCAGCAGACACAGAACAGTACACAGAATGCTATATAGTGTGGCTGAATGAGCGGTGTACCACTGTTCCCAGCAGACACAGAACAGTACACAGAATGCTATATAGTGTGGCTGAACGAGCGGTGTACCACTGTTCCCAGCAGACACAGAACAGTACACAGAATGCTATATAGTGTGGCTGAACGAGCGGTGTACTACTGTTCCCAGCAGACACAGAACAGTACACAGAATGCTATATAGTGTGGCTGAACGAGCGGTGTACCACTATTCCCAGCAGACACAGAACAGTACACAGAATGCTATATAGTGTGGCTGAACGAGCGGTGTACTACTGTTCCCAGCAGACACAGAACAGTACACAGAATGCTATATAGTGTGGCTGAACGAGCGGTGTACTACTGTTCCCAGCAGACACAGAACAGTACACAGAATGCTATATAGTGTGGCTGAGCGAGGTACACAGTGGCAGTAAACAATGCTATATATAGTGTGGCTGAGCGAGCGGTGTACTACTGTTCCCAGCTGCGACACACAATGACTGGGGGGGACCCTGGCTAGCGTGGCTGGAGCGCGAACTACACTGCCTGCCTACCCAAAGCTAAACCCACAGACAAATGGCGGAGATATGACGTGGTTCGGGTATTTATTTACCCGAACCACGTGACCGTTCGGCCAATCAGAGCGCGTTCGGGTCCGAACCACGTGACCCGTTCGGCCAATCACAGCGCTAGCCGAACGTTCGGGGAACGTTCGGCCATGCGCTCTTAGTTCGGCCATGTGGCCGAACGGTTTGGCCGAGCACCGTCAGGTGTTCGGCCGAACTCGAACATCACCCGAACAGGGTGATGTTCTGCAGAACCCGAACAGTGGCGAACACTGTTCGCCCAACACTAATGGATGGATGGATGGATAGATAGATAGATAGATAGCTAGATCTCTCTCTATATATATATATATATTTCTGTATATCTATATCTGTATATGTGTCTATGTATATATATCTATATATATAGATAGATAGATAGATAGATAGATAGATAGATAGATAGATGTAGCTATATATGGATATTTATATCTATATCTATATATATATATCTATATATATATATATATATATATATATATATATATATATATATATATATATATATAATTTTTTTTTTATTTGTACTGTTTTTGTTGCTCTGTGTCTCTCTCGATATCTATATGTAGCATAATATTAATATGTCATTAGATTCACACATATGATTAATATTAGTGTGGTGTTCTCATGTACCGTATATTCCGGCGTATAAGACGACTGGGTGTATAAGACGACCCCCCAACTTTTTCAGTTAAAATTTAGAGTTTGTGATATACTCACCGTATAAGACTACCTCTCTTCCAACGTACACCAAATTTAAAAAAATCAGATACTGGTGCTGTACTGTATGTGGTACCCAGTATATAACAGTATATAGTCAATTGACTGGTTGGATTGGTCAGCTCTCCTTGTCTCCCTGTTTATCAGAGCAGTATGGAAGAATAGATTGTGTTGTGCCCATAAAACATGCCTCTTTCACCCTTCTGGCCCGCCCTTGTATCCTATTTACCTCTATTTCTGCCTCTAAGATCTCTCACATGTGCGCCTGCGCCGCTTCACTACAGTCCTCAGCAGCGAGATCTGAGAGGCAATAACAGGATAGGGGGTATGACCCAGCATCAATGATACCCGGCGTATAAGACGACCCCCAACTTTTTAGAAGATTTTCAAGGGTTAAAAAGTAGTCTTATACGCAGGAATATACAGTAGTTATGATTTATTCAACTTGTACATGTAGTTCCATTGCTAACCCTTATATGAAGAGCATAATGTCACGCAATAAACACCACAGTAATTGTCTGATAATTATTTTTATTAATGCTACATAACAAAATGAACTGTAAATGGGTCTACAAGTTTAAAAAAAATTTCACTTTCGCCTTCATCTCGGTAATCTCTTGCTGATATTGGCACAGAGATGTCCACATGTTGCTTTTAATGAGCTCAGCCTTGCCATATAAGTCATCCAGTTCATCCATGATGTTCTGTGCTTGTTCTTTGTCTGTGTGTAATAAAAAGACTTGTTTAAAAATGTCTTAGAAGCCGCTATACTACTAATGTTATACAATACATTGGTCTCTCTCTCTCTCTCTCTCTCTCTCTCTCTCTCTCTCTCTCTCTCTCTCTCTCTCTCTCTCTCTCTCTCGAGAGAGAGAGAGAGAGAGAGAGAGAGAGGGGGAGAGACAGAGAGGGGGAGGAAGGGATGGAGAGAGAGGAAGGGAGAGAGAGAGAGAGAGAGAGAGAGAGAGAGGGCGGAAGGGAGAGAGAGAGGGATGAAGGGAGGGAGGGAGAGGAAGGGAGAGAGAGAGAGAGAGAGAGAGGGGGAGGAAGGGATGGAGAGAGAGGAAGGGAGAGAGAGAGAGAGAGAGAGAGAGAGGGCGGAAGGGAGAGAGAGAGGGATGAAGGGAGGGAGGGAGAGGAAGGGAGAGAGAGAGGGGGAGGAAGGGAGGGAGGGAGAGGAAGGGAAAGAGAGAGAGGGGGAGGAAGGGAGGGAGAGAGAGAGAGAGGAAGGGAGAGAGAGAGAGAGAAAGAGAGAGAGGGGGGGAGGGAGAGGGAGGGAGATGGTTTGGGAGAGAAATGCAGAGAGAGAGAGGGAGTAAGAGAGTGTCAAACAGAGGGAGACAGAGAGTGTAATGTGAATACAAAAACAAAGTGTTCATACATGTTATTGCATTGCACCAATAAATGTAGCATTGGTAAAGCGAAGTAATATAGGTGGCTTGGAAATTTTGGGAATAGGGGAAGGATTGTGCTATATTGTGGCGGATGTAATGGATGGTATGAGGATTTCACATAGATATTCCCTAAGGGAGGGTGGTATAGGTATACAGTCCATAGGAGTGGGGAGTATGGGCTGATACCGTCCATGTTCTTTAACCTCCCTGGCGGTTTATTTATTTTGCCAGGGAGGCTGCAATGGGGTTTTTTTTAAATTAAAAAAAAAATATTTCATGCAGCCAACTGAAAGTTGGCTGCATGAAAGCCCACTAGAGGGCGCTCCGGAAGCGTACTTTCGATCGCCTCCGGCAATCGAAAGTAACAAGATAGGCCGCAATGAGCGGCCTATCTTGTTTCGCTTTCCTCGTCGCCTGACGTCAGAGCCGCCCGATCCAGCCCCTAGCGCCGGCCGGAACTGTTTGTTCCGGCTGCGCTGGGCTCGGGCGGCTGGGGGGACCCTCTTTCACCGCTGCACGCGGCGGATCGCCGCGGAGCGGCGGCGATCGGGCAGCACACGCGGCTGGCAAAGTGCCGGCTGCGTGTGCTGCTTTTTTCAGAATGCAAATCGGCCCAGCAGGGCCTGAGCGGCGACCTCCGGCGGCATACCCCGAGCTCAGCTCGGGATTACCGCCAAGGAGGTTAATGCTGCTTTCAGTAGTAGTCATGAATTTGTTGATGGATCAGCAAGTAGTACAGGTTTATATTTTCATCACAGTAGCATACTTACTGATAGTAATAGCATCTATGTCCTCCACAGGTGGCTCTTCATCACCATGTGTGCTCAAATCCACTGGCTCCACAGATGGTGTATTGTCCAGCTCCTCAGCACATGGAATTTGGCATACTGAAAAAGTGTACACAGCATATATGTTCAGACATAGGTGCATATACAGTGTATGCCAACGCACGGTTTTTTTAACCAAGCAAAGTCACAAGTGCTTACAAATAGACACCAACATAGGTTTGTGATTGCTGCTGTAAAAGCCATTTAATACTAGGATCAGGGCCGGATTTAGACTTGTTACCGCCCTAGGCCATCTGTCACCAGCCGCCCCCCCCCCTTGCCTCATACACATACCAATACACCCCAACCACCCTACCCGCCCCCCCCCCCTCCCAAACACAGAGCCTGAATATACTACTTCTTACATCCCACCGTTCTAGCACTGGGCCTCTCTGCTCAAATAGGTTTCTTCATTGTGCAAGCACAGGCGTGGGTGAGAGTGACCGCAATGGGCATGCACAAGTATGGTCTGCGCATGCCCAGTAGAACTAAGGCACCTGTGCAAGGTTTTGTTTTTTACCCTGTGCACATGCACTTCATTTTACTGGGCATGTGCAGACCTTACCTGCACATGCCCAGTACAGGTACACTCACCCACGCTCGCTTACTGAAAAACCAATTCAACCAGAAAGGAACCCAGCACTGGAAAGGTGAGGTATAGGAAGATACAGTAACCCCCTGGACTATCCTCCCATTCCATAGAGGTACCACAGCTCCCAGCAAGACCTACCTCCCTTATAAAAGTACCACAGTTCCCAGCATGCTCCTTCCCTCCATAGAGGCACCACAGCTCCCAGCATGCTCCTTCCCTCCATAGAGGCACCACAGCTCCCAGCATGCACCTCTACCATAGAGGCCCGACACTTCTCACATAGTATTGGGTTGTCTCCCAGGGCCTCAGAGATGGCTGCTGGGCCCCCAGGCCTCCTCTAGTGTGAATAGTGGTCCCCCGGGGCCACTGCAGGACATTTTTTGTGGAACGCACTCACCTGGCTTGCTCCTCTGTGTGCTTCATCCTCGTGACCTGACAGAATGTACATATTCAAGTGGTCACAAAGCATGCAGAATAGCACGCCAGCCGGACAGATGTCTGTGTGCACCGCTGTGAAAACTCAGAAGGGGCCCACTATTTACTTTGGAGGCGACCAGGTGGTAGGCCAGCTGGCTCTGGTGCCCTGAGGGAAAACAATACTATTTGGAGCAGGAGGGGCATGCTGGGATCTGTGGTGTGTCTATGGAAGTGGGGAAACATGCTGGGATCTGTGGTGCTTCTATGGAGGGAGAGGGGCATGTTGGCACCAGTAGTACATGTATAAAGGGGGGGGACTTGCTGGGATATGTGGTACCTCTATTGAAGGGAGAAGGGCTTGCTGGGGGCAGTGGTACCTCTAGAGAGAGGAAGTGGACAAATGGGACATGTAATGCTGTGGGAGAGGGGATGTCAGGACTCATGTACTCACATGCATGCAGGCCAGGGTCACAGGGACATCGGATTCTCCAGCTTCCTGTTGTAGCCAGTGAAGGCTGCACTGCATCTCCACATGTTAGCTGAGGTGTCCCATTCGGATGAGCACTTTCTCCTTCCCCCCTGCTTTGCTGTCTGGAGTCCTCGGAGGGGAGGGGAGAAGGAACTAACAGCTGCCGTGTGATCCTGGTCTCTGCACAGCAGGAAGTTCTCTGAGACAGGCCACGCTGTCGGCTGAGCTGCAGGCTGTGTGTTAGCTGCCTCTGCCTGCTGGGCTCTTGTGCCAGCGAGTCCAACCCGGCCATTCAAGCTGCCCATGCTTTAAGCCTTCTGCAAATGCCCCGTCAATGCACCCGCTGCCCGACCTGCTATGATTTATTCCAACCCTACTGTACTCTCCTCCACACCTCACACTAATAAACAAACACAAGCAGCTCTGTTACATGGCATGGCCCGGGTAGCCAGACTCAATCTGTTCGCAGCTGCCTGCTACTCTGATGCAAAGCCGGTGTACGGCTGTGGACAGATCAGGTTTGGCTGCCTCATGCTATGTAAGTTTGTAACATAGCTGCCCCAGTAGCTTCTACAATGCCTGCGCCATGGATTTTTGTACATGTTACCGCTGCCCTCCGACTGAGAGCTAAGCAGTGACTCCCCACAGATCAGCTGTTTCAATCATCAGCCTGTGTGGCCGCCCCGGCTTCTATCCCAGTGCCGCTCCTTCCCGCTCGCTAACCTGCCCGTACAATGTAAACACGGATCCTCCTCCATAAGGTTGCTGTAGCTTGCAGGGCTGCTGCTCGGATTCAAACAAATAGTGGCAGATAAATAGCGGTGTTTCCTTCATCAGAGCGATCAGAGAGTTCCCAGACGCGCCATGTAATTCAAATACAGGAAGTGACATCACTCACTTCCTGTACATGGCGCGTCACTGGGAACTCTCTGATCGATCTGATGAAAGAAACACCGCTATTTATCTGCCACTATTTGTTTGAATCCGAGCAGCAGCCCTGCAAGCTACAGCAACCTTATGGAGGAGGATCCGTGTTTACATTGTACGGGCAGGTTAGCGAGCGGGAAGGAGCGGCACTGGGATACAAGCCGGGGCGGCCACACAGGCTGATGATTGAAACAGCTGATCTCTGTCAGCTGCAACAGCGCCCCAGCCAGGCTGCCGCCCTAGGCCTCAGCCTTTGTGGCCTGCCCACAAATCCGGCCCTGACTAGGATTATACTTGTAAGCATGCTAAACACATACACCAATGCCACCTTCCCCATTATTCGTGATACACCGCTAGTTGTGGATGAACACATCAATGTGAGTACAGAGATAATGATTATGTATTGTGAGTATATGCACATGCACAACTTACCAACATTCTCCTCATGATCATGTCAGTCTGCTGACAAAATTGGAATGCTTGTGTGGTATGTGTTAAGAATGGAGAATAACAATAGCAATATTACTATATGATTACATATGAAAACATCATAGTGCATAATGAAATAAACATGACACATGAAGTGCTAACGTACCATCATCATTGGCTTGTCCATTTTCCCCACCACTATCTGCCTCACTCTCTGCATCCTCCGGGTGTTCTGTTGAAACATCTAAAAGACATGTCATATGCATTAATGTGTGTAATGCATGTCCATAATTTATGCAACCAAAGAATACAATACTTGCTCAATATGGTGTCTAGTCCAAGTTACTTTGTATAGGTGTTCAGTCACTCATGTCCCACATGTGCCATGCAGGTCAGAATCAGAATCAGAATCAACTTTATTCGCCAAGTACGACAGGAGCCGCACCTGGAATTTTTTGTGGACACAACGGCAATTGGCTTAACAGCAACAACTTGGTGAAAAGAAGATAAACAGATGATATCTACATACACACTACAACAGTTTGACGGTCAATAGCAGCAGTTGGCAAACAGCACATGGTACAGATCTTAGCTACAGAGACACCCTGACGTCAATTTAACAGGCAGCAGCAGTTCATAGATTAGATGGGCAGGACTATCTTATGTACAACATACAACATACATTTGTACGGTGGCATGTGGTGCAGCGTGGCCAGCTGGAGATAGTTCCTTCCGTGCTCGTATTCCGCACGGGGGTGGCAGAGGAAGATTAGGGGATGTCGGTTGGGAGAGTGCATGAATTGAGTAGGGCAACCGCTTGGGGAAAGAAGGTGTTTTTATGCCTCGTGGTTTTAGTGAGGATGGACCTATAACGGCGACCTAGAGGAAGGGGGACGAAGAAGCAACTGCCCGGGTGGGAGGGGTCTTGAGTGATCTTGTTTGCCCTGGACCGCATTCTTGATGATTGAAGGATGTCCAGGGGTGGCAGGGGTGACCCGATGATCCTCTCAGCAGCATTGATTACCCTTTGGAGTTTGTGCTTGTCCCTTGCTGTTAGGTTAGGTAATGTCACCTGACATATACGGAATGTATAGACATGTTTTATAATGTACATCATTATGTGATATTAAACACAGGAGACTATAGCCACAAGACACTTAGCAGGCCCTGTTTCTCAAAATATGTTAAATATAGGTATTTTCATGTGTGTCCTAGCTGTCAGGTGTGTGTGAATGTCATTCACATTCACATCTATTTATAGTTGTCATTGAATATTACAGATCCATAGTTAGTGACATTATAATGTTGCTGGAGGTGTGGTCCCAAAGAAAAATCTGCACAGAAAAATAACCTACTATCAAGCTACAGGTGGTTGGCCTTTAATGAAAATATGTTCTATTGTCTTACAAGGGGGGGGGGGGGGGGGAATTCCACTAAGTAATGGCTTTAACATAGTGTGTGTAGTGACGGTGGTAATCAGTCACCCACATATGCAATTATGATGTGCACATCTACACAGCAAACAATTCAATCGAAACAGATATGTGTATGCTTACCAACATCCTGCCCAGGAACACTTTCTTCTTCCACCACATCTGGATCTTGCACATGTACATGTTCGTCATCTAGTTTAGGATGAATGTCAGATAATGGGCATAATTATTTATAGACATTTATGGAGACTTGATTGCTTTACTTTACTTTTTCCAAACAGACAAATAATTGTTATGTATGATGAAATATATAAAATTGGTGCATTTTTGGGAAAAAATAACTCTGCCCTATGATCCATTAATGACTGGTCATATAAGTAGCAAGGAGTACAGACATTTTTTGGTACAGAGCCACAAGGGGGCAGCCTTGTTCTTTAAAACACAGCACAGAAGTGACACTGAAGGAGAAATGTATTCACACCACACAGACGGAATGGTCAGTCATGGATTATATTTGCCCTGTAAAGAAGCAAGTGCTACAGTACATAATAACAGATAAAGCAGGGTATTGTTGTGTGTGTCATGTTTCATGATGTTACATTGCATGAGTGCTAGTAGTATGTGGTTGACATTCACATTATTCCATACCTTCAGATAGTCTGTCATGTCCTTCGCAACTTTGCCCAGCCTCCTCTGTGTCATCTCTGCTGCCTTGAGATGCTGTGTGTCTTCTGATTTTTTCCAATTTCTTCTTCTTTTCTGTGGAACAAGAGAAAGGATTACTCACAAATATAACACACATGGTGCACACATGACCTGTATGTGTATAAGAAGGGTCCCTCATATAAAGTGACCATACATGTTGCGAGTATTCAATCATCAACTGAGCAAGGAAGGTGTGCAACAATACAATATGAGTGTGTTTTAGAGAGCACAAATCAATGTTGACATGAACACTATACCAACATTTTACACTTACTGTCTCTAATAATTTTGCGCCTTAAAGATGCCAGGACTTCGGATTCCCGCAATTTCAGATCAGACCAACGCCTCATCAAGTGATTTTTGGTCCTTGACACATGGTATTTCTTCTCCAGGGAAGAAATGGCATGGTCCAAAATGAGATTTTTGCGCTCAATTGGCCTTTGATACACTTGCCTCCGGCCGTCATAATCCTTTTTGTCAAAGATGCGGACCATTTCTGCCATTTCTTCCCTGGACATTTTAGTGGCTCTCTCTGTTGGTGTCCTGCGTGGCATGATCGCTCCTAGCTGTACCACCTTGCTATAGCTGGGAATGCTGAGGAGGAAATGACGTTTTGACAAACCGGAAGTGCATAGCGCGGTATAAAACGTACGTTCGCGAACTTACGCTACAATGGCGACGAGCGACGCGGTGACATTTCCTCCGTCTACCTCTCTCCTTTACAATCTGTTCATTGGTAAGTGACTACCTATCTGCGAACGTACTGTTGGTGGCTGCCTTTGTGAACGATCGTACGATGTGTTGAGCAGGTACCGTACGATTTGTGAACGATCGTAAGGGGTGTGTGTGTGTGTGTGTGTGTGTGTGTGTGTGTGTGTGTGTCTCAGTCATGCACTATTCTACACTGTATTGGTTGTGTTGTGATGGTGGGTTCACATTATTTTTTTTATCATTACAGGGCCGTTTGTGAAAGTAATGGCTGTGGATATTTTTGCCGATGTGCAATTTGCACGCGAATTTATTGAGCTCTATAGAGCACACCCCTGCCTGTGGGAAACGACATCGAAAAATTATTCAAATAGACAACTAAAGGCAAAAGCACACGACGAACTTGTGAAATTGTGTAAACCAGTACTCCCAGACGCTGATGTGCAGTTTGTTAAAAACAAAATTCAAAATCTACGAACTGTTTTTAAAAAAGAATTAAATAAAATAGACCGATCCAAAAGATCTGGTGCTGCCGCAGATGAAGTTTATAAACCCAGACTGTGGTACTATGATTTACTGGAATTTACTATACCACATTTGAGAGGGAGAGAGGCAATAACGAGTCTGCCAAATGAACCTACTGATTTATCCAACAATAGCGACATATGTAGTGATGTCAATGACACAACCACACAAGAGGAGGTATGTGTTTTATGTTTCATATTATAGCTTTGTTATCCCTACTTTAAGTTGTGTGAATGTGATGATGTCAATGTTTATACGAAGTTAGGGTTGTGATGTCAAATACCATGCACTCTCATTGTATACGCAATGTTTTTACATATTTTTGGTTTACGTCGTTATATGTAGTTCCTACTTTGTCACAAACAGAGCTGCACATAATGGCAACTGAGAGTGTGTTTGATATAATTGTAACATACAAGTATTGTATTTGTATGGCTTGGTACTTTCATTGTTGTCTGCAATAGTGTCTGAATCACCAATCTCAACCAAGCATGCCAAAATGGCCATATTACTTCACTCACAACTCATGATCATCATGCTTGTTCAGGTGTGGTGTAGATGAATTGTTTATGGCAAAGTAACACAACTATATAGGAACACATTGTAGGTAGGGATTAAACATGTCACATTACATACCTGTAGTACTGTGTCACTTTGCCATTAGTAACCTGAAATGTGTATTGTTAATGTGAGTATGCGTATGTCTGTTAACCTACAGCATATTCACATTAGCGGTCACCAAGCATTCAGGTGGGTTGTAGTATTGTCATCATGTGTTGTATGTGTATAAATGTGTATATTTAAATCCTTTTACAGACAGTCCAAGCCACTACTTCTGGGGATACAAACACACGGCAAGCCTCAACTTTCCAGGAGACAACCACACGGCGATGTCCCCTCAAAAAAAGTCGCAAACACAAAAATAACCTTGAAGAACAATGTGAGGAAGCCATTAATCAGGCTGTGACGCTCATCAACAAAAAGGACGATGCTTGCGATGCTTTTGGACATTTAATAGCTACAAAATTAAGAGCCATACCTGAAGATTTGCGTCCAAGTACAGAGTCAGCCATATTGTCGGTTTTCAGTAGGGCCTCTAGTGACACCCAACAACTACATCAGCCTACATTATCTATTCAACCAGACATACATGAAAGTACACTCACCCATCCACAACACAGGCATCTGTCTACTTTTCCCCTTCAACCAGACATACATCAAAGTACTTTCACACATCCTCACCACATGCATCAGTCATCATTTCCCCTTCAACCAGACATACATCAAACTACTTTCACACATCCACACCACATTCATCATAATGTAATGAGACAATACAGTCATAACTATCCGAACCCACACTATCAACAACATTTTTACTCTCATGACACCATACTTGCAGAGGCACACACACATCCGCCACCTCCAGTGTTTGACAAACATACAGACACTGTTTTCCAAAGTGAAAAAAATTATGCAGAGCTGTGATTGTTTTTGTGCCGGGTATTTGAACATGGTTACTTAATGTCAACTCTACCTGAAATCACATTTATTATTTAAAGGGAACCAGAGAATAAGCACCCTTGTGTATGTCACATTCTATATCAGTAAGAACAGTAGATAAAACAATTACCATGCTCTCTGTTTCATCCTCACTGCTCAAAGTGTCTGTTATCAGCTGTGATAAGAATCCCGGAATGAACAATCAGTCTGGCTTTCCATGGGAAAAATATAGGTGAGTCATTCTAGCAGAGCCACAAGGGCGCTGGCTTGCCCTTGAAAACACACCAGAAAAGACAGACTCTTCTATAATCTTTCCATAGCAAAGCTAGACTGAGTGCTCAGTCGGAGATTCTTATCAGAGGTGACAACAGTCCCATTAAACAGAGAACAATGAAACCAAGACCAGATTAGGTGTTGACTGTCATGCTCCCACTTATTAATATTGTAAAATACAAGAGGTTGCTTCATCTCTGGTTCTCTTTAAACTCACCTATGCCTTCCAATAGCAGCCTGCAGGAGACATTTTACATCCCCATCAACCACATATCCTCCTGTCCTCGCAACACACACATTCCGCCGTTTGCAAATGGTTGATAATAGAAGTGATTGTTTGCATTCACAGCCACATTACTGACCTACATACTGCTATAACCTATAGCATTCAGCATACAGCAGCATATAGGACGATATTGTGGGTGTGACTGCTAATAAGGCCATGCGTGGGCTGCCTGTGTGCTCCTGTCACAAAAAGCCGAATTGGATGTCGCAGGGGAAAGGAGCATTGGAGTTACACGGTGAGGGCACAGGACAGGTACATTTGACTTTTGGAAGGCACAGGTTTTGAACATAAATGGAATAGCCATGTCATTAATGCATGCTACTTCAAGGTCTATTAACCAAACTTGGGAAGGCCAATGATTACCAGGCCAAACAGGAAACTGGTATGTGTTAAAAGGACACACATATGGCAGCCTACAGATCCATGTAGCTTCTATTTACATCATAACTGTATATAATATGAGTATACAAAGTTAGTGATGTGTTTCACATATACTTATGAACACTAGCAGCAACCTAGCATGCTGGAAAATGCCTGTGATTTTTTTTGCAACAGGTCATCTACATCCTTGGTGAGGAGATCAGCTAAATTTGGGCACACATAAGGTGAGCAGCATAGTCATACAATTGTGTCGAGTATGACATATTTGTTTAAGTTTACCCATTACATGTGACCATTAAAGTAAAAAGGCATATGTAAGCATATAATATAAAGATAATAACGTACATGTTGTGGAGTGTATTTGTTTGGAATACACCAAGCAGTTTTTATTTTTTTGTGATTGAGTGGAAATGCTAGGTTGCTGTTTTGAAACCTGTGTACATGTGATGAACCTCATGAAAGATGTGTGATGAGCAATGTGTTAATTTCTGTAACAGTAATGTTGTATCCCACAAAAATGTAAATAAAAATAAAATTGCATACCTAAACATGGTTTTGCCTTCACTTGATTAACGATTTGACATGATTGTTAAATTGCTTGTTACGAATTAAGTTATGAGTGATATAACCTGACAATTACCATTAATTGCAAACTACTAATTGATTTTTGGAGGTAAATAACTAAATATTACCTTACACACATGTTTAGGAAAGGTAGAGTACATATTACCTCTCTCACAAGCATTGCTACAACACCAGAAATAAATGGCTACGCAGAACTTAAATGCACATATTGTTTGTATTAAGTATTCAAATAATATGTGTATTCAGAAAAGCTAAATGTGCCATTGCTGATACCCTTCACATATGCTTAATTAGATGTACAGCATTAAATAAAAACACATTGTTCTGAGAAAACAATATTTATTCACACAACGCATAAAACAAAATGAAACAAGTGTGATGGTTACTTCACCAACAATCACAAATCAGACTATGGCGTCATCTTGCCACGAAACCGATCCAGCTTGAGAGTTGAAATAGGCCACATAGGCCTCTCGATTATGTTTTGCCTCTGTTGTGGCATTTCTTGGTGGACAGGGCTGCAGGTCAGTTAAAACCTGGGGATTAGACCTCCATTCCCCTTCAACCACCTGACCGGTAGAGACATCCACCCTGTCAACTGCTTGGACAGGCAGATATGTGGCACCATACTGCTGCCTAAGAAAATTATGTAGCACACAGCAAGCATACACTACTTTATCTATTTTATCAACCCGCAGATTTATTGCGGTATGTAGGATACGGAAACGGCTTGCTAAAATGCCAAAGGCATTTTCGACCAGCATTCTGGCCCTAGATAGTCGATAATTAAAAATTGCCTGTCTGTACTGAATGTTTTTGGAGGGGAAAGGCTTCAAGAGATGTGGCTGTAATGGGAACGCTTCGTCTGCAACGAACACAAAATTAAGATGATTTTTGGTGATGGAATTGTCCGGTAAGTTAAGCTGGTTGGATCTGAGTTTCTGAAAAAAGGTGGTGCGTTCAATGACACCACCATCGGACATGCGCCCATTTCGTCCAATGTCAACAAACAAAAACTCATAGTTTGCATTCACCAAGGCCATTAAAATAATACTAAAATAACCTTTGTAATTATAATAAAAAGAGCCGGTATTGGCAGGTGGAGTAATTCGGATGTGCTTCCCATCCAGAGCACCTCCACAGTTAGGAAAATCCCATAAATCTTCAAATTGTGCAGCAACGTCCAACCAGTCCTGTGGTGTTTCAGGAAACTGTGGAAGAGAAAATAAAATTAGTACCCACATTCATCTGTACACATCTGAGATTTAAAACAACCATTGCTGTCACTAATGAAACACTCCTAAACATAATTTTATAGGGAAAGAAACTTCTACAACTATCCCACTTGCCTTGTAGTCCTGCAGATTTAATGTGATGCAGTAGTCACCAAATTATCCTTACAGAAGCATCCAGCTACGCCACTCTGACTGTACGCACACCACCTGATCTATGCTTGTTTACAGCTGATGTATAACATTAGTATCGACACAACATCAGAAGCTGAGTCAGGAAAATGTTCTTGTTAGAAATATATCAATGCATACAGTTTGCAGGTTAACAATTGCTGTAAAGCTGCAAACTGGATGCATATATATATTTCTAACAATAACAATTTCCACAATATTTGGTTGACACAACATTCAATATACACACCTTCATATAAGCATTCTTGAGGGCATCAATAATTGCCTGGCAAGTTTCAGGAATTATAAATCCAAGGGCTTGGGGCGAGATTCCGGTGGTAAACTTCAAATCTTGCAGACTCCGTCTGTCACAGACCGCAAGGCCGGTCTGCGGATGGGGTAAATCGATCAGCGTCAGAAATCCTCTCACACGGTCATTTGTTCATCACGAAGGGTAACCCGCGTTCGCAATTTGATGAACTGACTCGCGAAGGGAGCGTTCTGAGAACAACCGACTCACCCCACACATATACAATTCAAAGATCTGCCACCAAGCGAGTTACACAGCCCGCTACTGTAATTTTACTAGGACTTCGAGAACGCTATATTAACCCTTAGCAGTATGCAAGAATCTGGGTCAGATCGTTATGTCTGGGCCGGGTTCTCGCATACGGGTTATACATGTATACTTCTATTAAACACAGGGTAGCGAGTTCAGGAGAATAGGTACGATTGTGTATGTTCAGCAACAGGTCATAACCGCTAAACGATTTTTAAACGTTTAATAACACAAATGCATTACATACAGTTATATACACCTATTAACATATAAAACACAGAGCGTCAAAATAAAAGGGATAAAATCAGAAAGTTCTTACTTAGTTAGCTGAGCAGTCCATTTGAAGCATGAAGAAAATAGTCCAGTTTAGACGTAGGCATTCAGCTTAAAAGTCCGTTGTACACAACATGTGCCCGGTTCTCCGTGAGCACATGTCTGGACTTCCCTAGTCGATGTAAATTGAAGAACTGGGTGGAGTTCCTTGCAAACGCTTTTTACTGACCAGAGTTTTGGGGCGGTCACTACCTGGAAAGTAGGTGTGTTTGAGGCAGGGTTACCTCCTGGCAGTCAGGTTACCACCCACAGACTTAGAGCAAGAAATGTACCAATTATTAATAATTTGTGTAATTCCGCCCCAGATGGGTGCATCGCAAATCCGAGACCATATTCATAAGCAGCATGCGACTCTGTATTAAATGAGACTATACACGCCTAGTCTAACGAATTTGCTCTACGCATGCCGGATAAAGTGGTCTCTCTATCGATTCCTGATAGCCAGAAAATTATAATTCATGTGAATTATAGACCTGTTTCCTAGGTATCAGGAAATTTAATTTTGGTCTTGCTGGGCCAAACCTATTTTGAATTATTAATAAAGTAAATGTTCCCATTGTGTGAAGCTATGAGCTTGGAGGGAAATGTGAGTCTCAACCAGTTTGAGCTGGTTTGGTGGAACATGAGCTATGTGACCAAATGGCTGCTGCCCAGGTGGTCTGGCCACTTGTGAATTCTTTCCTGACCTGAACAGGATGTAGGGGGAAGGTTACTGTTCTCAGTAAGAGAGAGGGAAATTGACATCTATTGTGCATTTACCCGGGACTGACAGGGACTGCGCACGATTATGCAAAAATCGTTGGCGTTTACGCGCACGACTTTCGTAATATTCGTCACACCGTCCAGTAGCCAAAAACCGTAATGTCGCTGTTAAGCGCTGTCGTGGGGAGATGGACTTCCTCATCCACGTATCCTCCTTAGCTATAAGTGGGGTGACTGCATCCAGCACATATTGAAATGCAGCTTCAGGCATCCGAAGATAATTGGTCAGATCATTGGGAGAAGACACGCTAAGTTCACGCAAAAGGCTGTCATGGGAAATGACATCATGGTCTTGAAGCCACGTCTTTGACCATTGTCACCTTCTGCGCCTTTGCCTCAGCAATCTCAAATTCCTTCTCACTTTAAGCAGAAGTAGTAATGCGACACTCGCACGCTGTCTGCTTGTCATATAAGAAGCCATAGCTGCACTGATAATGCCCACAATATATGGAAAGCACATCCAGCCCAAATGCAGCAACATGTGTAATGATTTCAGCCCTTTTATAATATAGCTATGACATCACTTCCTCTAATCTACTGAACGAACGTTCCCTTGGCGAACGAAGAATACGCAACTTCCTATAATCTACGGGGCCATTTTCTGTGACGTTCGTTCCGGTTTGGAAAACGATCGTATAAATTTGCATACTTACCACCCCTTATCTGTACGTAACATCCGTGATCGTTGGGAAACGAACGATCTTATCGTTTACAGCTTTTTCTTGCCATTTCGAACGACCATTTCTCCAACCATATGCAAGTGATCGTTCGTCGTTTGTTACGAACGATCGTTGTCGTATGTGTATACGTGGCTTTACTCTATTATATAATTACTACTATTCCCCCTCCAGGCCGCCATGGATAGTGGGGGAATGATATAATTCGGTTTCCAGCGATTGCTGGAGGTCGAATTATTGTGTTTTTTAAGCAACTTCGGCTCCGTCTTCTGACGGCGCCGACGTTACTCACTGAGCGCCGCTATAGACTGATTCCCATTACAGTCTATAACGGCACTTGCTGCGCCCAAATCTAGCAGTGCTGAAAAGCACTGCTCCACGACCGCTTTGCAGTATTGGTTTTTTGACCCTGCATAGTTTGACATGCGAAAGCAAATGCATATTTGCATGAGCATTGCCTCATGAATAGTCAATTAGGCCAGATTTGCAAAGCCAGACTTGCTAGGGTTAAGCCTCCTTTCCACAGACTGTTGATAGGCAGTGAAATGCCTCTCAAACTCTCTCAACTGCTCACTGCTGCCTAGTAACTGCTTGTTGCTGCCTGATAACTGCTTGTTGCTGCCTGATAACTTCTTAATTGTGCCTGGTAACTGCTTGCTGAGCACACAGCTCAACAGTCCGTGGAAAGGAGGCATCAAACTTGGTCTTTGAGCACGCATACATTTTCTCATGCAAAGTACTTCTTCTTCTTGCTGGAAGGTTGAGGCCCTTATTCAATTATGAATAGCCAATTAGGCCAGATTTGCAAACCCAGACTTGCTAGGGTTAGGCCTCCTTTCCACGGACTGTTGATAGGCAGTGAAATGCCTCTCAAACTCTCTCAACTGCTCACTGCTGCCTAGTAACTGCTCACTGCTGCCTAGTAACTGCTCACTGCTGCCTGGTAACTGCTCACTGCTGCCTAGTAACTGCTTGTTGCTGCCTGATAACTGCTTGTTGCTGCCTGATAACTTCTTACCTGTGCCTGGTAACTGCTTGCTGAGCACACAGCTCAACAGTTCGTGGAAAGGAGGCCTCAAACTTGGTCTTTGAGCACGCATACATTTTCTCATGCAAAGTACTTCTTCTTCTTGCTGGACGGTTGAGGCACTTACTGAATTATATATATATAGATAGATATACTCGACTATAAGTCTAGAGCTTTAGGTCTAACTACCTAAATGTAAGTATAGGGGTTGACTTGTACACGAGATGTACCTACATTTCTGACTCGTAGCCAAGGAGGTTGGGAGCACACCTCTTCCTTGACCTTTGAAGAGCGAACTGCAGTGGCCAGCATGCTTTATAACCCCCCTCCCACTGTCACCTTTTGCTTGGAAAACCACTACTTAGCATAGCTTACTTTTGATATGAGAAGGTTTTAGAGGCATCCATTGCTTGTTAGGCACTGACATTATTACCAACCAATGGCTGCAACAACACCAAGCGGAGCCGTCCACACAGCCCACCCCACCACCACCACCACAAAGGAATAGGGTTGTGTGGATGACTCTGGGTGGCATTTCTGCATCCATTATAAGACGGGTGCTTGCTAGCTCCAAGCACACATCTCTGTTTCTTTCATACAGAAGGTCTCATGTGGATATGAAATTGTGCAGCTGTAGTTCCCTGCATCAGATATCTGGGTGACCTGGATGGTCAGCAATACATTGGTGTCCCCCTGTTACTGCGGTTACTGTATGAAACATTTGTCAACCAATCAGGGTCTAAGGTATCAGGGGACTAGTGGACTCTCCCCAAACCCCCCCCCCTCCCCCGCGGCAGGCTGAAAAATGGGTGGGTGTCACGCAGAATGTTGGCGTGGTCATGGGTGGGGCCAAATATACATGGCCTTAGCAGTGCTGTAAAAGGTCTGCCAGGGAAGTTTGAGCTCTGCCATAGTGTTTCCCCCCAAAATACATGTAATCTGACAGCATTTCACCAAAAATGCACGTAATTTGGCAGAGGTTCCGCCAAAATACAGATAATATGGCTGTGGTTCTCCAAAAATAGATGAAATCTGGCAGCAGCGGTTCCCCCAACATACACTCAATCTAGCAGCAGTTCTGTAGAGCTGGTTACTTACAGCAACATCTGAAACTCAGAAAATAAGATTTCATGTTGGATGTACTGTTTGTGTGTTAGGGCCTGTAATTGCATAGGCAAACACAGAGGGAGATTACAGCTGCCCAGAATCCCCCTTCAGACCAGGGCCAGTGCAGTGTCTGGGGACAGGCACAAGTTTGGACACAAGAATATCTGCAGGCATCTTATAGCTCACAGCAACGTGCTGCTCCCTGCACTTTCTTTCTCTGCTACAGTTGACTTTGGATGTACCAGCAGCGCATGGAGCAGCAGCGTGTGTACAGAGCATGGAGCAGTTCTGGGGAACTTAACAGAGCCAGGTATGAGCACAGCCCTGTGCCCTGCTGTGCGAATGCTTCACTTTCCCCTTCATTACCAATGTGAGCTGTCCTCATTATTATCTGTATCCAAACTGCTCCTGCTTGTCAGTCGGTCAGACGGGAAATTGCATTATGTGTACCCAGCATGATGTCCTACCATATTATTATACTGTATTGTGTGTGGCTGAGGGAGACCTTTCAGGAATCCCCCCCCCCCCCCTGAATATCCTGGGTTTGCCCCTGAATTGGGCCTGTGATTTCACAGAATTCTGTCTTTTGCCTTGGAATGTTGTAATTTCAAAAGTCATAATTCAGAATTCACTGAATTTTAGCATCTAAATTCCAGAAGTTAAGTGAATTTCCATTTTTTTTTAAAGAATACTGAAAAATGTCTACAAAGCTTGCTCAAGGGGACCAAAGTGAGACAATTCTATGTGAACATGCAAAAATTCTCAGTAAAAAAACTCTGATCATATTTTACAAATTTGCACTAACCATAATATGTAAATAATAATAGGTTTTATAAAATATACTAACAATTAATTACATTTTTGTGATTTCATAATGCAAATTTGAAATCCACCAAATGCTGAATTTGTTCAGGATTCCATACAAAATTTAAAAATTTTGTTGGGTCTGGAATTCAGGCCACCCCTAAAGCTGAGGAGTCATTCATCCTCCTGAACACAATGGCTATCATTCATAAAGCATTTACGCATGCGGAAATGCTTAAAACAGCTGACTTTCCCGCACACGTAGCAAATTCTGCATTCATAAAGGCTCCTTCCGCATCAAAAGCTGACCTTACCGAGCACAGCGATAAATCACCGCCTTGTGCGGTGATTATTGTAAAAAATGGAGCAAAATGTTAATTCATGAAGATCACCGCAAGCGGTGTGAGGTCGGGAAGAACCGCTCCCTCTGATGTGGCGATAACAATGTAAATGAATGGAGACACACAGACCTCCCAGGCAGCTGCAGCAGAGCGGAACACGGAGAAATGTATCAACTCTGCAGCTTCCTGTGCTTCCGCAAGCCTACCGCCTGCCTACCGACAGCCTAGTTCTGGGAATCTCCGCAGTGCTACCGCAACTGGATACATTTTTATGAATCAGCAGCCAGAAGTCTAAAACACCGCCAGCGGTGTTTTCCCGCACTGATTCTCCATACCGACAGCACTTTCATGAATGATAGCCAATGTGCTGTGGATGTTGGTTCTATAATGTGCACTGTACACATATGTAGTGATGTTCATCATGGCCTCGTGATCATGGAATAGCCATGATTCACGAGCATTTTTTCACTATCCGACATCATGATCCGAATTCTTGATTGCCTCTCGATCACGGATTCAGTTTCGAATGCACTCGTGATCATGGTCCCAATCCAGCTCGTGATCACAGCCGTGATTAAAACTGTCAAAACCCACGACTTTTAGCTGTTAATAGCAAAGCCCCCTTACATGATATAAACACTAGTGATGCTCAAATACCCCTTTTTAAAATTCGAGTTTGGTCGAATTCGAATAGTAAATTATTCGAGGTCAGTCGAATATTCGAGTCGAATAATTTTTACTATTCGATTCGACCTCGGACTTCGAGCTCACTATTCGAGTCGGTATTCGAGCTAACTATTCGAGCTGACTATTCGAATTGGCCTTAAATAGCTTCCAACACTTGTTTTGAGGGTGAATGATGCAAGAAACCTCTTTTTTTCCAAGTAACAACAGCAAGTGATTATGTGGGGATGTTCCTTTAAAAAAAAAATGTGGAAAGAGAAGTTGTGTCCTTAATTTTGTTCAGTAGTGTTACTGTATCTTCTTCTTCTTCTTCTTCTTCTTCTTCTTCTTCTTCTTCTTCTTCTTCTTCTTCTTCTTCTTCTTCTTCTTCTTCTTCTTCTTCTTCTTCTTCTTCTTCTTCTTCTTCTTCTTCTTCTTCTTCTTCTTCTTCTTCTTCTTCTTCTTCTTCTTCTTCTTCTTCTTCTTCTTCTTCATCTTCATCTTCATCTTCATCTTCATCTTCTTCTTCTTCTTCTTCTTCTTCTTCTTCTTCTTCTTCTTCTTCTTCTTCTTCTTCTTCTTCTTCTTCTTCTTCTTCTTCATCATCTTCTTCTTCTTCTTCTTCATCATCTTCTTCTTCATCTTCTTCTTCTTCTTCTTCTTCTTCTTCTTCTTCTTCTTCTTCTTCTTCTTCTTCTTCTTCTTCTTCTTCTTCTTCTTCTTCATCTTCTTCTTCTTCTTCTTCATCATCTTCTTCATCTTCTTCTTCTTCTTCTTCATCATCTTCTTCATCTTCTTCTTCTTCTTCTTCATCTTCTTCTTCTTCATCTTCTTCTTCTTCTTCTTTTTCATCTTCTTCTTCATCATCTTCTTCATCTTCTTCTTCATCTTCTTCTTCTTCTTCATCTTCATCTTCTCCTTCCTTTTCAATATCGTCTTCTTCTTCTTCACGTATTTCTCTTTTCAATTTTTTTTTTAAAGGAATGCAGCTATTTTTGAGCGTAACAAATAGCTGGTGGGCGCACGCATGTTGGAAGCGCCATTGTATGTGCTCCCTGGCAGTGGAAACACAAAGACAGCAGGAGGTAAATTCAGCAGCAGGAGGAGGAGGATGAGTGTGTGGCAGCAGGCAGTCAATGAGGCAGGCAGCTCGCCGTGACATAATAGCCCTGGTACCTAGCGGTGATACCAGGGCTGTAAATAAACACAACAGGAGGTCCCAGACAGCGGTCGTGCAGCCCACATTGTGTCCAATACACAACTGGGACAACACAGTTTTCAACCCGGGCACCTCAGAAAAATTAAACCTTTTTTTTTTTTTTATGGTTTTTTGGTTTTTGGTTTTGCAACCAATATAGCTATTGTTTGACGTAATAGCTGGTGGCAGAGTGGCAGCAGAAGGTAAATCATCTGTGTACCCTGGCAGTGGGAAACACAGACAGACAGCAGCAGCAGCAGGAGGAGGAATGGAGGAGTAGGCGAGCAGCTATTGTTTGACGTAATAGCTGGTGGCAGAGTGGCAGCAGAAGGTAAATCATCTGTGTACCCTGGCAGTGGGAAACACAGACAGACAGCAGCAGCAGCAGCAGGAGGAGGTATGGAGGAGCAGTGTGAGTGTGGCAGCAGGTAGGCAGCGTGACATAATAGCCCTGGTACCTAGCGGTGATACCAGGGCTGTAAATAAACACAACAGGAGGTCCCAGACAGCGGTCGTGCAGCCCACATTGTGTCCAATACACAACTGGGACAACACAGTTTTCAACCCGGGCACCTCAGAAAAATTAAACCTTTTTTTTTTTTTTATGGTTTTTTGGTTTTTGGTTTTGCAACCAATATAGCTATTGTTTGACGTAATAGCTGGTGGCAGAGTGGCAGCAGAAGGTAAATCATCTGTGTACCCTGGCAGTGGGAAACACAGACAGACAGCAGCAGCAGGAGGAGGAATGGAGGAGTAGGCGAGCAGCTATTGTTTGACGTAATAGCTGGTGGCAGAGTGGCAGCAGAAGGTAAATCATCTGTGTACCCTGGCAGTGGGAAACACAGACAGACAGCAGCAGCAGCAGCAGGAGGAGGTATGGAGGAGCAGTGTGAGTGTGGCAGCAGGTAGGCAGCGTGACATAATAGCCCTGGTACCTAGCGGTGATACCAGGGCTGTAAATAAACACAACAGGAGGTCCCAGACAGCGGTCGTGCAGCCCACATTGTGTCTAATACACAACTGGGACAACACAGTTTTCAACCCGGGCACCTCAGAAAAATTAAACCTTTTTTTTTTTTTTATGGTTTTTTGGTTTTTGGTTTTGCAACCAATATAGCTATTGTTTGACGTAATAGCTGGTGGCAGAGTGGCAGCAGAAGAAGGTAATTCTGTGTACCCTGGCAGTGGGAAACACAGACAGACAGCAGAAGGGCAGTACACAGCAGCCCACTGTAGGTGTAAAATGTGTGGCTGCAGGTGACGTAATAGTCAAAGTGAACCAGGCTGGCTTAGTGAGCAGGAGCCAGGAGGTGGTAAAGGGTGGTAAGGCACATTAACGATGGTTCCGGCAGCCAGTTCATGTCCCCCTCTCGCCGACAACAGGGGCCAGGAACTCGCCTTCCACCCACGCCTGGTTCATCTTGAGAAACGTCAGTCTGTCCACAGACTTGTGAGACAGACGTGAGCGTTTCTCGGTGACCACGCCACCAGCTGCACTGAAGCAGCGCTCGGACAGCACGCTGGAAGGGGGGCAGGACAGCACTTCCAGGGCGTACTGCGCCAGCTCGCTCCAGATCTCCATGCGCTTGACCCAATACTCCATGGGATCAACAGGGGCATCGCTGTCAAGCCCGCTGTACGACCCCATGTAGTCAGCCACCATGCGGGTCAGGCGCTGGCTGTGACCGGAGGAGGATGCTGCTGCATGCATCTCCTCTCTAGTCACTGCTGCCGGAGCCTCTACAGTCCTGTAGAGCTCGTGGCTGAGAGACAGCAGGTCTGTGGGGCGCTTGCTGCTGCTGGATGCAGGCACCTGCTGCTGCCTCTGTGCTGGCTGCTGGACAGTGGGGGTGGAAGGCTGGGGGAAGGCTTCCTCCAAGCGCTCAACAAGGGCCTGCTGCAAGCTCCTTATTTGTTGCGCTGGGTCTCCTCCTGCAGGCGGCAGGAACTGGCTCAACTTCCCCTTGAGGCGTGGGTCCAACATCATGCTGATCCAGATGTCCTCCCTCTGCTTCATCTGGATCACCCTGGGGTCCCTGCGCAGGCACGTCAGCATGTGCGCTGCCATTGGGAAGAGGCGGGCCACGTCTGCTGGCACATCGACGTCAGTGCTGTCCTCATCCTCCTCCTCTGCCGCCTCATCCTCTCTCCACCCCCGCACCAACTCAGCTGCGCTGTGCTGATCCCCCTCATCAGCTGCCAGGTCAGGGACCTCCACCAAGTCCTCCTCCTCCTCCCCCTCAGAGGTGGACTGCGCAGCTGGTTGCCGCTCCTGCTGGTCCAAGGCTGCCGCTCCCTGTTCCAGCAAAGCATCGAGGGCCCTGTTCAGCAGAGAAACCAGGGGCACCCACTCGCAGACCATAGCATGGTCCCTGCTCACCATGTTTGTGGCCTGCAGGAAGGGAGCCAGCACTAAGCACACCTGCTGCATGTGCCTCCAGTCATCATCGGGGACGATGGACGGGATGTTGCTGGTCTTGTCCCTTCTCTGAGCTGCGGAAACAGTGGCCAGGGCAAGGTACTGTTTGACAGCGCGCCTCTGTTCAACCAGACGCTCCAACATCGCCAGGGTGGAGTTCCAGCGAGTCGGAACGTCAAGGATCAGCCGATGGCGTGGCAGATCCAGCTCCTTTTGCACGTCTTCCAGGCTCGCACAGGCTGCAGCCGAGCGCCGGAAGTGACGCACAACATTCCTTGCCGTTTCCAGCAGTTCGCCCATCCCCTGGTAGGTGCGCAGGAACTTCTGCACCACCAGGTTCAGCACGTGGGCAAGACAGGGGATGTGGGTCAGGTTTCCCCTGTCTATTGCGGCAACCAGATTGGCCCCATTGTCGGCCACCACCTCTCCGACTCTGAGGCCTCTGGGGGTCAGCCAAATCCTCTCCTGCTCCTGGAGTTTGGCCAACACATGGGTTGCCGTCAGCTTGGTCTTCCCAAGGCTGACCAAGTGCAGCAGCGCTTGGCAGTGGCGGGCCTTCACGCTGCTGCTGAGGCGGGGGGTTTGGCCAGGTGTGCTGGAGGATGGCAGAGGATCGGAGGAACCTGCTGCAGTTCCCCTGAGCCTGCGGGGTGGCACCACCCACTGTGTTACTGCTGCTGCTGTGCCCGCTGCTGCTCTCCCATCCTCACCCCCTTCCACCAAGCTGACCCAGTGGACAGTGAAGGACAGGTAGCGGCCTGTCCCGAAGCGGCTGCTCCAGGAGTCCATGGTGACGTGGACCCTTTCACCAACCGCGTGCTCCAGCCCTCGCTCCACATTGGCCATCACAAAGCGGTGCAGTGCAGGAATGGCCTTGCGGGCAAAGAAGTGTCTGCTGGGGAGCTGCCAGTCTGGGGCTGCGCAAGCAAGCAGCGCACGAATGTCGCTCCCCTCCTGCACGAGCGTGTACGGCAGGAGTTGGGAGCACATGGCCCGTGCCAGCAAGCCGTTCAGCTGCCGCACGCGACGGCTGCTGGGAGGCAGAGCCCTAACCACCCCCTGGAAGGACTCGCTCAAAAGGCTCTGGCGTGGCCTTTTGCTGACACGGGAATCAGCAGACACAGCAGAGGAGGCCACTGAGGACTGGCTGCCAGAACAGGCCTCAGTGTCGGCGGCAGGAGTTGCAGAGGGGGGAGGAGCAGTGCGTTTCCGCACTCCTGCTGGTGCTGCTGGAGGAGCAGGAGGGCGGGTGGCTGCTGTTGCTGCTGCTGCTGCTGAAGGCTGTGCAGTGATGGGTGTGGTGCCACTGCCAGCAGCAGATGCCTTCAGCCTCTGGAACTCCTCATGCTGGTGGAAATGTTTAGCCGCAAGGTGGTTGATGAGCGAGCTGGTGCTGAACTTTAAGGGGTCTGCACCTCTGCTCAACTTCCGCTGACAGTGGTTGCAAGTGGCGTACTTGCTGTACACAGTGGGCATGGTGAAAAACCGCCAGATTGGTGACAGAAACTTCCCCCTACGGCATGGAAGCGCTGCTGCCTGTCTCCCTGTGGTGGTTGGGGGGGGGGGCTTGGGTGCGGCTGGGGGTGGTACTGGCTGATGCTGCTGCTGCTGCTGCTGAGCCTGAGACACCAGCAGGCTGTGGGACGCTGCCAATGCTTGCAATGATGCGCCTCCTTGCAAGGCCCACAAGCGCATCCTCCTCCTCCTCCTCAGAGCTGCTGAGGACGACATCCCCTGGAGGTGGTGGCACCCAGTCTCTGTCTGTCACCGGGTCATCATCATCCTCCCCCTCCTGAAACATGTCCTGCTGGGATGAGGACCCCCCAAACTCCTCTCCTGATGCATGGATGGGCTGCTTGACTGTCGCCACAGTCTTGCTGTCCAATCCCTCATCCCCCAAAGTGCCCATCAGCATCTCCTCCTCAAGATCGCCAACAACAGCAGACAATTTACTCATGATGCCTGGGGTCAAAAGACTGCTGAATGACAGGTCGGCGAGTGACGGTGAACTGGCCTCCTCCCCAGACCCTGCTGGGCGGCTGCTGCGAACAGGGGTGGTGGTGGTGGTGAGGGTGGAGGCCTCGGATGCAGAGCTGATGGCGGGCTGCTCATCCTCCGTCATGAGTTGCACCACAGTGTCTGCATCCTTTTCCTCAATGGGACGTTTCCGACCCGGCTGGAGGAAAATGGGAGCAGGTGCTACACGCTGCTGCTGCTGTGTCTCTGCAGCGTGAGTTGCAGATGCTCCTGCTGGGCGGCGCCCAAGGCGTCCACGGCCAGTGGCTATGGGAGGAATGTTAGCCACTGACGCTGCTGCTGCTGCGGAACTGTGCATGGTGGCGCGCCCGCGGCCGCGGCTTGCCACAATGCTGCTCCCTCTCCTCCTGATTCCCTTGCTGCCCTTCCCCTTGCCCAAACCGCGCTGGCTGCCACTTCCAGACATCTTAAATGTTTTGGGCGTATAGACAAAAGTTTTGTAAAAGGGCGGGTGAAAAGTGGGGTACTTTAATGGAGTGGGTTGGTTGGTGAGGTGACTGAGTGAGTGTCCCCTAGTACAGTAAGTAAGTAGTAACAGTCAGGAAGTACAACTAGCAGTTACAATAATCAGTAGTAATCACAAGTAAAGTTAGTGTGTGTACACTCAGACAGTGAGTGCACGCACGCAGGAGCTAGTAGCCTATGAACACAGTGACTGAGTGTCCTAGACTCCTAGTACAGTAAGAGTAAGTAGTAACAGTAAGTAGAACTAACTAATTACAATAATCAATCAGCGATCAGAAGGAAATGGAGTGTGGGTGTGTGTACACTCAGACAGTGAGTGCACGCACGCAGGAGCTAGTAGCCTATGAACACAGTGACTGAGTGTCCTAGACTCCTAGTACAGTAAGAGTAAGTAGTAACAGTAAGTAGAACTAACTAATTACAATAATCAATCAGCGATCAGAAGGAAATGGAGTGTGGGTGTGTGTACACTCAGACAGTGAGTGCACGCACGCAGGAGCTAGTAGCCTATGAACACAGTGACTGAGTGTCCTAGACTCCTAGTACAGTAAGAGTAAGTAGTAACAGTAAGTAGAACTAACTAATTACAATAATCAATCAGCGATCAGAAGGAAATGGAGTGTGGGTGTGTGTACACTCAGACAGTGAGTGCACGCACGCAGGAGCTAGTAGCCTATGAACACAGTGACTGAGTGTCCTAGACTCCTAGTACAGTAAGAGTAAGTAGTAACAGTAAGTAGAACTAACTAATTACGATAATCAATCAGCGATCAGAAGGAAATGGAGTGTGGGTGTGTGTACACTCAGACAGTGAGTGCACGCACGCAGGAGCTAGTAGCCTATGAACACAGTGACTGAGTGTCCTAGACTCCTAGTACAGTAAGAGTAAGTAGTAACAGTAAGTAGAACTAACTAATTACAATAATCAATCAGCGATCAGAAGGAAATGGAGTGTGGGTGTGTGTACACTCAGACAGTGAGTGCACGCACGCAGGAGCTAGTAGCCTATGAACACAGTGACTGAGTGTCCTAGACTCCTAGTACAGTAAGAGTAAGTAGTAACAGTAAGTACAACTAACTAATTACGATAATCAATCAGCGATCAGAAGGAAATGGAGTGTGGGTGTGTGTACACTCAGACAGTGAGTGCACGCACGCAGGAGCTAGTAGCCTATGAACACAGTGACTGAGTGTCCTAGACTCCTAGTACAGTAAGAGTAAGTAGTAACAGTAAGTAGAACTAACTAATTACAATAATCAATCAGCGATCAGAAGGAAATGGAGTGTGGGTGTGTGTACACTCAGACAGTGAGTGCACGCACGCAGGAGCTAGTAGCCTATGAACACAGTGACTGAGTGTCCTAGACTCCTAGTACAGTAAGAGTAAGTAGTAACAGTAAGTACAACTAACTAATTACGATAATCAATCAGCGATCAGAAGGAAATGGAGTGTGGGTGTGTGTACACTCAGACAGTGAGTGCACGCACGCAGGAGCTAGTAGCCTATGAACACAGTGACTGAGTGTCCTAGACTCCTAGTACAGTAAGAGTAAGTAGTAACAGTAAGTAGAACTAACTAATTACAATAATCAATCAGCGATCAGAAGGAAATGGAGTGTGGGTGTGTGTACACTCAGACAGTGAGTGCACGCACGCAGGAGCTAGTAGCCTATGAACACAGTGACTGAGTGTCCTAGACTCCTAGTACAGTAAGAGTAAGTAGTAACAGTAAGTAGAACTAACTAATTACAATAATCAATCAGCGATCAGAAGGAAATGGAGTGTGGGTGTGTGTACACTCAGACAGTGAGTGCACGCACGCAGGAGCTAGTAGCCTATGAACACAGTGACTGAGTGTCCTAGACTCCTAGTACAGTAAGAGTAAGTAGTAACAGTAAGTAGAACTAACTAATTACAATAATCAATCAGCGATCAGAAGGAAATAGAGTGTGGGTGGTGTGTGTACACTCAGACAGTGAGTGACCGCACGCAGGAGCTAGTAGCCTATGGACAGTGACTGAGTGTCCTAGACTCCTAGTACAGTAAGAGTAAGTAGTAACAGTAAGTACAACTAACTAATTACAATAATCAATCAGCGATCAGAAGGAAATGGAGTGTGGGTGTGTGTACACTCAGACAGTGAGTGCACGCACGCAGGAGCTAGTAGCCTATGAACACAGTGACTGAGTGTCCTAGACTCCTAGTACAGTAAGAGTAAGTAGTAACAGTAAGTAGAACTAACTAATTACAATAATCAATCAGCGATCAGAAGGAAATGGAGTGTGGGTGTGTGTACACTCAGACAGTGAGTGCACGCACGCAGGAGCTAGTAGCCTATGAACACAGTGACTGAGTGTCCTAGACTCCTAGTACAGTAAGAGTAAGTAGTAACAGTAAGTAGAACTAACTAATTACAATAATCAATCAGCGATCAGAAGGAAATGGAGTGTGGGTGTGTGTACACTCAGACAGTGAGTGCACGCACGCAGGAGCTAGTAGCCTATGAACACAGTGACTGAGTGTCCTAGACTCCTAGTACAGTAAGAGTAAGTAGTAACAGTAAGTAGAACTAACTAATTACAATAATCAATCAGCGATCAGAAGGAAATAGAGTGTGGGTGGTGTGTGTACACTCAGACAGTGAGTGACCGCACGCAGGAGCTAGTAGCCTATGGACAGTGACTGAGTGTCCTAGACTCCTAGTACAGTAAGAGTAAGTAGTAACAGTAAGTAGAACTAACTAATTACAATAATCAATCAGCGATCAGAAGGAAATGGAGTGTGGGTGTGTGTACACTCAGACAGTGAGTGCACGCACGCAGGAGCTAGTAGCCTATGAACACAGTGACTGAGTGTCCTAGACTCCTAGTACAGTAAGAGTCAGTAGTAACAGTAAGTAGAACTAACTAATTACAATAATCAATCAGCGATCAGAAGGAAATGGAGTGTGGGTGTGTGTACACTCAGACAGTGAGTGCACGCACGCAGGAGCTAGTAGCCTATGGACAGTGACTGAGTGTCCTAGACTCCTAGTATAGTAAGAGTAAGTAGTAACAGTAAGTAGAACTAACTAATTACGATAATCAATCAGCGATCAGAAGGAAATAGAGTGTGTGTTGTGTGTGTACACTCAGACAGTGAGTGCAGTGCGCACACGCAGGAGCTAGTAGCCTATATGAACAGTGACAGTGAGTGTCCCTACGGGTACAGTAAGAGTAAGTAGTAAGTAAGTACAACTAACTAACAATAATCTATCAGTAATCAGAAGGAAATAGAGTGTGTGTACACACAGACAGTGAGTGAGTGCACACACGCAGGAGCTAGCTAGTAGCCTATAAACAGTGACAGTCAGTGAGTGTCCTACTCCTAGTACAGTATAACTACAATACTATTAGTAAAGGACAGCAGAAATACTGGTATAGATGAGAGAAATAAACAGAGGACAGCTGCCCACAGAGGCAAGGCCCCCCTGAGGCCTAAACCTGTAAGCTTGCAGCAGCTGCCTGTCTCTAATGTAACACACAAGCTACTAACTAAAATACAATGTCTATCTAACTAACAACAATATAGGTGTATATGGCAGGTGTAGGTGAGCAAAAACGCTAGGTAAATGATCACAATAGAGCACTTGCTAAGCCAAAGCACAAAGGAGCAACTCTCTCTCTGTACAAGTCTCAGGCAAGCATGGAGAAACGGAACATGGCGGCCGCTATTTATAGGGTAGGGGCTGGCCAGGGTCCCCCTCTGTGATTGGCTGCCGTCAGAGGGCCTGGGAGCCCTCTGATTGGCTCTAAGGACATCAATCTGGGCTATGACGCTATTCGAGCTCGGTACCGAGCTCGAATAGCGCCGGGTTGCTCGAATAGCTCGAATAGTGAATGGGCTATTCGAGTGTACTCGGATAGCCCATTCGAATAGCTGCAGCTATTCGGAGCTCGAATACCGAGCTCGAATAGCTGAAAAAGAGCTCGAATATTCGAGCTACTCGAATATTCGAGCTCTGCTGAGCACCACTGATAAACACCACATTTGCAGGCTATATTAAGTAGAACAGTGGGAAAAGGAGGACATTTTTTTTTCAAAAAGACCTTATAGTTTTTGAGAAAACTATATTTTAAAGTTTTTAAAGGAAAATAGTATACATTTAAATGCGGTAAATGACAGTTAATGTATTTACCGCATTTACATGTATACTTTTTTCCTTTGAAATTTTCTCAAAAAGTATACGGTCTTTTTGAAAAAAAAAATTCCCCTTGTTCCCACTGTAAATCCGGAGCTCCGATTCAAATCCAGATGGCATATCCGGATTTTGATTCTGCCGTGGCTGGATTTACTGAAATTCGTGATTGGGGGGTATCTGAGCAACACTGCATATATGACAAACGCAAGTGCCGCCTATTTGTAGCCGTAGTTTACATTCTGGGCGGCCCCGGTACTCAATATTTATTGGGCTCCATGGGCACCCAAAATTCCCATCATTGCCAATATTTGTATGGGCACCTATAGTGGCACCCAAACTCCCACTGCTTTTGCCTGTCTCCATGGGCTTGATTCACTAACCAGCGCTAAGTATTAGCACCGGAGTGAAAAGCCACTTAGTGCCCCATAAGTAGCTTTGCGCGCACAGCCCCGCGCAGTGAGGTGCGCCGGTAATAGATTTACAAGTGTGAAGTTTACAGGGCAGCGGGTGCGACGTTATCGTCGCACCGCGCACTATTACTGGCGCTGCGCGCACACTACGGGGGGCTGTATGCGATATGTGGGCGCAAACCACCTAACTCTGTGGTTTGCGCCCACTAGCACTTAAGGCTCACTAACTGGCTTAGTGCCGGTTAGTGAATCAGGCTGCATGTGTCATCTGTCTTTGGGGTATCTCCAAAAAACATAGTTAAAATTTTGTAACATGTTATACACATAATGCATGCTACTTATATTGCATAACCCCCAATGAACTTACATGCGCACCCTGCATATGTGAATTTTACCAATTTTTTTCGACGAGGAATTTGAGAATTTTCCACTTGATTCAGTAACTTGAAAAATCTAACCAAAATACGAAACTCCTATGATCAGGGTTTTTTTTAATACACACAAGGATCAAAAAACATTCAGTTTTAGTATTTTTGTATCCAAAAATGTAGGTTTAACCACTTCAGCCTTCAGTCGTTTTTCACCTTACGCATCAGAGCAATTTTCACCTCCCATTCATTCGCCAATGACTTTATCACTACTTATCACAATGAAATGATCTATATCTTGTTTTTTTCCGCCACCAATTAGGCTTTGTTTGGGTGGTACATGTTGCTTAGAATTATTTTTTCTAAATGCATTTTAACAGGAATAGTAAGAAAAAAATGGAAAAAAATGAATTATTTCTCAGTTTTTGGCCATTACAGCTTTAAAATAACACATGCTACCATAATTAAAACCCACACGTTTCATTTGGCTATTTGTCCTGGTTACTACACCATTTAAATTATGTCCCTATCACAACGTATGGTGCCAATATTTTATTTGGAAATAAAGGTGCATTTTTTTCAGTTTTGCATCCATCACTATTTACAAGTTTATAATTTAAAAAAATATTAGTAATCTACCCTCTTAGCATACATATTAAAAAAGTTCAGACCCTTAAATAACTATTTTTTTTTTTAAAATTGTATTTTTTTTTTTTAGTTAAAAAATGTATTTGGGTATTTTTTGGGTGTGGGAGGTAAACAGTTAATTTTATTGTGTTTTGTGTAAGAAAAATGTATGTACATGTAGTTTTACTAGTGATTTTTTTCTTTACTTCCCTATCCTGTAAGCGAGCACTCTCGCGTACAGGTAGCATAAGGAGGATATGATTTTTTTGTTTTATTTTGGGTCAGAAAGACTACAGCTTCTGATAAGAAGCAGTCGGTCTTTCTACCCGGGGACTTAGATCAATGAATGGGAACTATATTCCCATTCATTGATCTCCGGGCTAACGAGGGGTGGCACGGGAGCATGCAGCAGCAGCCTAGCAGCAGCCTAGCAGCAGCCTTTTGGACGTGACAGTCACGTCCAAAAGGCTTACATGGTTAAATTCTACTTTAACTAATTGGCCAAATCCACTGTTATGGTGGAAACTCCATGTTAACAGCAGTAGCCACCTTTATCTCACCTCAGAACAGAGGTCTTACCTGTTGATGCCGCTCCCCAATAGACAAGGACCAGGCTGGTCAGAAGATACAGAGCTGGCAGGTGATACATCCTGACGGTGTGCACAACAAGAACCTGTTGTTAACGTTAACAGTCTTGCCAGCTCTCAGTCACACTTCCTGTGCATGTAGATTTCGTGACAAAACAGTGTGGTGAGTTGTTGGTCAAGTGTTAAAAAAAAGGTATGTATGCCGCACTTCCTTATTAGAAACATATATTCCACTTAGAAACAAGCAAAAAAAATAAAATACAATATTTTCTTTCTGTGGTACACTAAAGCTATACATCTATGTTATTAAAGATGAACTGTACTGAAAATAATATTAATTTATAAATTATATATCCAGTATTTGCTCATTGTGAAATTTTTCCTATCTCCGATTTACATTGTGAAATTCATGGCAGGAGGCAACATTTTTACTGCTGCCAGGTGCAGTTTTGCAGATTGTTTACTAGGAGTTCCAAAGCCAGTAGAAATAATACCTGGCCTCCCAGAATGCTCTGGAAGGAAAATTCCACATAGCTAAAAAGCCTAGGCTGTAACATCATCAGGAGGGCAGGGCTACACAGCAACATATGGCAATATATAGGTATAGAAAGTGTTTCTGATGCTGAAAGCATGATACTTAAAGGGGCAGTACTGCGAAATAATTGTTTTTCAGTTAGTGTAATAAATGATTTCTACAAAATAAGCAATGTTTAAAGAGAACCTGAACTGAAAATAAAAAGTCATAATAAACATACACAGGTCATACTTACCTCCCATGTAGTCTGCTCATCAATCTCTTTCTCCTCTCCAGCATCCTGTTTGTCCACTGTGATCAATGAAATTCTCCGTCCTCCATTTTAAAAATAGCCATTACCCCATAACATCTTCCTGGTCAGCACACTGTTAAACTGTAATATCGCCCACTTGAGCCATAAGGAAACATGGACATTGCCTTGCACATTCAGTTGTAACTGACAGCTGCTGATATATAACTGACAGCAACAGGTATATTTCAGTTGTGACAAAATATTGTCAGAGCTGGAAGGGATCACTGTAAGGAGAAAATGGTGAGCTTCTGAGAAGACCTGACGGTGAGGTAAGTATGTAATATTCATTTGCAGCTACGTCATGCATTTATTTTATATAATTTTACTCAGTTCAGGTTCCCTTTAAGATAGTTAAATTGGCTAGTCACATTTAATCTGTACACTGATCAGACTAAATTCGAAGGCGGGGACTTTCAGATCCAGCTCAGTTGCTGACGTGGTGCTATCAGTTCCCTGCAGAGTTCAACTGTAGCAGCTGATTTCAAGGCCAACGTCACCCCCTCCTTCTCCCTGTTATGGTGCCCATACACGATACAATAAAAACGTTCAATCTTCCTGTTTATTTGATCTAAATCATACATGTCAAACTCCGGCCCGTGGGCCAAATCTGGCCCTCAGAGCCATTAAATTTGGCCCCCAAGTGCTTTACCCACTTTGCATTAGGTTTGGCCCACTCTAGACCACCAGGGAAGCTATATTGGAGGTCACTAGGGAAGCCATATGGGAAGCCATATGGGTGAGGGAGGGGGAAAGCACTAAACACTAGGGAACTGTAAAGGGGAGGGTGGGAGTCTCTAGACACCAGGGAACTTTATAAGGAAGGTAGGACCACCAGACACCAGAGAACTTTATAAGGGAGGAAGGTGGCGAGTAGACATTGAGGTTGGCCCGCAGCTTAGGTCCCAGTGTACAAATTCAGCCCACTTTGTATTTGAGTTTGACACCCCTGATCTAAATAATCGAATCTAATGAAAGATGAAAAAAAAAAAATTCGGTCAAGAAATTCGAACGATTATCCCGTTTTTTAAAAAAAAATCTGATCGAACATACTGGAAAAATCTTTATATTCGATCTAACAAACTAACCAAACTAAATTATCTAATCGAAAAAAATGAAAAATTGTACCATGTATGGCCACTCTTAGGTTGTACATCATAACACTGATCTCCCAGCCCCACTGCAGTTTTGCAGGCACAAGCACAGCCCTCCACACCACAGTGCTCTCTAGCTATAAACTGGCTTTGCTCCGACCTCGAAGATCTCACAGAGAGGGGGGGAGGAAGTGACATCGGCTAGAAATCAGCTGCTACAGCTGAACCCTGCAGGGAATGGATAGCTCCACTGTCAGTAACTGAGCTGGTGAGGAGATTCCCACTCTTGAATTTCGTCTGGTTAGGGTACAGATTAGATGTGACCAGCCAACTATCTTAAACATTGCTTATTCTGTAGAAATAATTTATTACAGTAACTGTTATTTCACAGTAATGCCCCTTTAACATAAAAGTGGGTATCCTGAATAATTTAGTACATTCTATGTGTCCCTACTACAGTGCCTCTTTAATGGGAACCTACACTGAGACGGATATGGATTTTTCCTTTTAAAATAATACCAGTTGCCTGACTCTCCTGCTGATCTGGTGTCTCTAATGCTTTCAGCCACAGCCCCTCAACAAGCATGCAGATCAGGTGCTCTGACTGAAGTCAGACTGGATTAGCTGCATGCTTGTTTCAGGTGTGTCATCCACTTACTACCAGTGGCGGCTCCAGCTTCAGATTTTTGGGGGGCTCAAAGGGGGCACAAGGGCTGGCAGGTGGGGATTACAGGGGGGAATTTGCAGCGCGCGAAGAGGCGAGAAAAGGGGGTATGGTCATGACATCATGTGGGCGGGGCTAACTGTAATGTAGTTGTACCAGCTAATGTAGTTACATAAAAAAAATATGACGTAAAGGCACATAATGACAGACAGCATTTCACCAGTAAATGCACATGACAGACAGCGTTTCACCTGTAAATGCACATGACAGACAGCGTTTCACCCCCATAAATGCACATAAGAGACAGCGTTTCACCCCCGTAAATGCACATAAGAGACAGCTTTTCACCCTCGTAAATGCACATAAGAGACAGCGTTTCACCCCCGTAAATGCACATAAGGGACAGCTTTTCACCCCAGTAAACGCACATAAGAGACAGCTTTTCACCCCCGTAAATGCACATAAGAGACAGCTTTTCACCCCCGTAAATGCACATAAGAGACAGCTTTTCACCCCAGTAAACGCACATAAGAGACAGTTTTTCACCCCAGTAAATGCACATAAGAGACAGCTTTTCACCCCAGTAAATGCACATAAGAGACAGCTTTTCACCCCAGTAAATGCACATAAGAGACAGCTTTTCACCCCAGTAAATGCACATAAGAGACAGCATTTCACCCCCGTAAATGCACATAAGGGACAGCTTTTCACCCCAGTAAACGCACATAAGAGACAGCTTTTCACCCCCGTAAATGCACATAAGAGACAGCTTTTCACCCCCGTAAATGCACATAAGAGACAGCTTTTCACCCCAGTAAACGCACATAAGAGACAGTTTTTCACCCCCGTAAATGCACATAAGAGACAGCTTTTCACCCCAGTAAATGCACATAAGAGACAGCTTTTCACCCCAGTAAATGCACATAAGAGACAGCTTTTCACCCCAGTAAATGCACATAAGAGACAGCTTTTCACCCCAGTAAATGCACATAATGACAGACAGCCTGGGTCGTGGTGGGCTGGGGACCCCCAGGGCAGCTCAGGCCTGGTAGGTAGTGGGCTGGGGGCCCCAGCCCAGGGCAGCTCAGGCCTAGCTGGTGGTGGGCTGAAGGCCTCAGTGGTGGTGGTAGGCTGGGGGCCCCATGGCAGCTAAGGCCTGGCTGGTGGTGGGTGGGCTGGGGGCCACAGAGCAGCTCAGGCCTGGCTGGTGGTGGTGGGCTGGGGGCCCCAAGGCAGCGCAGGCCTGGGTGGTGGTGGTGGGTTGGGGGCCCCCAGGGCAGCTAAGGCATGGCTGGTGGTGGGTGGGCTGGGGGCCGCAGTGCAGCTCAGGCCTGGCGGGTGGTGGTGGGCTGGGGGCCGCAGCGCAGCTCAGGCCTGGCTGGTGGTGGGTGGGCTGGGGCCCCCCAGGGGGGTGCTCAGAGTCAGGCCTGGGTGGCTGCCTGGTGCACAGTTGCAAAAAAACAATTTGGCAGTTGGCTGGCTGGAGTAAACAGGACAGCACACCCCGACCCACCACCCCCACCTTGTCGGAGGAGTTACAACTCCTGAGTCCTGCTGGCTGTCTAGCTCGGCTCCAGAGTCCAGCCTTCAGTCCTGTGTGCTGTCCGTGGGTGCCTGGGTCACTCACTGCCACTGGGTGTGCGTGTGACTGAGTGCTGCTGACTAGAAGTCAGTGATGCTGCCGAAGTCTGTTCTGTCTCCCGTCGGTGGCAACTAGCTGGGCGGGAAAGGAGAGCTCGCGCGCGCTGCATGTGTCACATGACGTGATGCCGGACGTCGTCACATGACACACATCTATACTATAGCAACCAGATTGTACCCTTGCGGGGCGGGGCGGGCCGCCCTGCGGGGCCGAGCCTGAGCCTGCACCCGGGCCGGGCGGTGACTGATCGCTGGTGGGTGGTGACACAGTCAGTCAGCGCCCGCCCAAGTCCTCCTCCCAGCCAGGCTCGGCTCTTTCTGTGCAAGTCGGGTCGGACTCAGAAGTTCTGGGAACTTGTGGCGGGGGGCTTTAATGGGGGCTAATGAGTCGCCAGCTGGGGCTGAAGTCTGGGTAAGCCCCAGCGTGGCGCCGCCACCGCTTACTACTGCAGCCAAAGAGATCAGCGGGACTGCCAGGCAAATGGTATTGTTTAAAAGGAAACATCCATATCCCTCTCAGTTTAGGTTCCCTTTAAGTTCTTACTCAAACATAAAATAAAATTAAAAATGTACAACCCGGCTAGCAGACATTTCAGCACAAGTTTTCACATACCTTCCTAACTGAAGCCCCTGCTCTTTATACAACTATCTCCTTTCACCCATTTTGGAAAACCCTAAAAGCCAGACAGGCATGGAAACCAGGAGTGTACAGTAACTACAAATAATGCCCCCCCCCCCAGCAAAACTTGGATGGGCCCCCCAATGCTCAGAGCCTTCCCCTTGCCTCCTCCTGGTGACCCTCACAGCCTGGGGGCCAATCTCACAAGGGTCATAAAACAGGTTTGAACATCAGGATCTTTAAATTCATAACAAGTGTAGCCATAAAAACACCTGATCTGAAGGATGGACCCCTTTATCAGAGGAAGTGAAGTAATAGGCGGGGCCCCCTTACACCTCTGGGCCCCCCTCGCAGGTGTTGCTCCCCTGTCGTTATGCCCCTGATGGAAACTAGTGTTGAGCTGAAATGTGCGTAATTTCGCTTTTCCATTTTGCCACTACAATGCAAATTTATCATTTTGTAATTGCCATACAAACCGTAAGGCTAGGTCCACACTAGGCACAGTTGCAGGATGGAGCCTGCGGTTCATGAACCTAGCGGTCCATGGACCTAGCCAAACCTGAATGCAAACAGATCCATGCTGCTTTTTGCAGCATGATCCGTTTGCATTTTGGGTGGAGGGGGTAGCAGGCAGGACGGGGGTGGCAGCGGTCAGTGGGGAGGGGGGACGCCCCCCCTCACCTGGGTCCCCCTCTACCCCCTCCAGCTAGTTTGCGCAAAAGTTTTTCAAATGGATAAGAGCGGCGAGCGGGGAACTTACCTCCTCCTCCTTGTACTTCCTCCACTCTTGTCGCATCACTGCCTGCAATGCCGCCCTTCATACTTCGGAGGGCGGCATTGCAGGCAGTGAAGCAGCGAGCGGAGGAAGTACAGGGAGGAGGTAAGCTCCCCGCTCTTATCCATTTGAAAAACTTTTGTGCAAACAACATGGAGGGAGTAGCGGGTCGACGGGGGACAAAGGTGAGGGACCGACAACCACTGCCACCCACGTCCTGCCTGCTATGCCCCTACAGCATGGCAGCCCCCTCTCCAAAAACATAAAGAGGCTTCAAACTTTCTACAGTTGGTCATTGGGTGACTGGGGTCCAAATTCACTAAATGGGCAGGGCCACAAACAGCCAATAAGATTTCATTGGTGATTAACATTGGTAGTATTGTCCCGCACTCACTAAAGGATCAAACCCATAGTCTTTAAAGGAGTTATTTCGCGAAAAAAGTAGGCAGTTAAAAAATGTGACAGATGACAGGTTTTGGGCCAGTCCATCTTTTTAAGGGGGATTCTCAGGGCTTTCTTTGTTTCCAACAGCATTTCCTGAACAACAGTTTAACTGCCAAAATAGCAAGATACCAGCCGGCCTCCCTAATCACTTGCACACTATTATGTCAGTTAAATTTTGCAACTGTTGTTCAGGAAATGCTGTTGAAAACAAAGAAAGCCCTGAGAATCCCCCTTAAAAAGATGGACTGGCCCAAAACCTGTCATCTGTCACATTTTTTAACTGCCTACTTTTTTCGCGAAAGAATCCCTTTAAGGAGAGTGAAACTGCTGAAAAGAGGGATGATGCCCTCTATGCAGTATTCTACAAGGAAAAGTGCTGACACATCCAAAGTTAGTCTTTATTGGTTCCATGTAAAAAATATGGCCAATGTTTCGGAGCCATATAGGACCCCTTAATCAAGGCAATGTTTGCTCAGAGGCAAAGATCTGTCTGCTACTGTGCAAAAGTTCCTGCAAAGGAAGTGGGAGTTTGGCTCCTCCAAACTCTTGCAGAGAGTGACGTGTGTTTCTCGGATCAGCAGCAGCCTGCTGCTGATCCCAGACAACACACATTGCTCGCTGCGAGTGTTTACAAAAGCCAGACTCCCACTTCCTATGCAGGAACTTTTGCACAGTAGCAGACAGATCTTTGCCTCCTTGCAAACATTGCCTTGATAAAGGGGTCCTATATGGCTCCGAAATGTTGGCCATATTTATTACATGGAACCAATAAAGACTAACTTTAGATGTGCTAGCTCTTTTCCTTGTAGAATACTGCATAGAGGGCATCATCCCTCTTTTCAGCAGTTGCACTCTCCTTAAAGACTATGGGTTTGATCCTTTAGTGAGTGTGGGACAATACTACCAATGTTAATCGTCAAAGAAATCTTATTGGCTGTTTGTGGCCCTGCCCATTTAGTGAATTTGGACCCCAGTCACCCAATGACCAACTGTAGTAAGTTTGAAGCCTCTTCCATAAATAATGTAAGAATGGCAGCAATTTAAATATTCACCTTGAAAATCAATAGGTGAATTTTGATTGGATGTTGTAGGCTCCACTCACTTTCCTGAATCGTAATCTCATTCATCCAGTGACTAAGTATGGCAAGTTTGAAAACCCTGCTGTAACGATTGGTGTCAGCAAGAACAGATTTTCTGATTATTGGTGATCTGCAGTATCACCAATAATACAGATACTATACCTGATTATGTGTAGTGCTGGGCGTAATGGAAAAAACTACGCTTACGGATCATTACGCGTAATTTTACGCTATTACGCATTACGGAATTACGGTTGCGGCGTAGATATTTATCTACGGTTCATGTCTGTAATTACGCATGGTCTTTACGCAATTACGCGTAAGAATACCGTAATGCCGTTTGTTACGGTACTGTGTTACGCGTAATTTCCTACTAGCAATTAATGCGTAAGGCCATGCTCCCAAGCGGAAAAGTTGACGCATGGATCAATGTTAGGTAGCCACCGACTTTAAGGGTTAATAGCAAAGCCCCCTTAATTGCTAAGAGCCTCAAATTTGGAGAATATATTAAGGAGATCAGAAGAAATAAGAGGAACAAATGTTTTTCAAAAAGACCTTATAGTTTTTCAGAAAATCGATTTTAAAGTTTCAAAGGAAAAATTTATACATTTAAAAACCCGCCGACTTTAACGGTTAATAGCAAAGCCTGCTTAAAATTTAGGAACACCAAATTCCCAGGGTATATTAAGGGGATCAGTGGGAATAAGAGGGAATTTTTTTTTTTCAAAAAGACCTTGTAGTTTTTGAGAAAATCGATTTTTAAGTTTCAAGGGGAAAAATGTCTTTCAAATGCGGAAAATGTCAGTTTTTTTGCACAGGTAACAATAGTGTATTATTTTCATAGATTCCCCCAAGTGGGAAGAGTTTTACTTACTTCGTTCTGAGTGTGGCAAATATAAAAAAAAAAAACGACTTGGGGTCCCCCCTCCCAGACCTCTTTAACCCCTTGTCCCCCATGCAGGCTGGGATAGCCAGAATGCGGAGCACCGGCCGCGTGGGGCTCCGCACCCTGACTATACCAGCCCGCATGGTCCATGGATTGGGGGGTCTCGGAAGGGGAGGGGCAGCCAAGCTTTCCCCTCCTCCTCCGAGCCCTTGTCCAATCCAAGGACAAGGGGCTCTTCTCCACCTCCGATTGGCGGTGGAGGTGGAGGCCGCGATTTCCTGGGGGGGGTTCATGGTGGCATCTGGGAGTCCCCTTTAAAAAGGGGTCCCCCAGATGCCCACCCCCCCTCCCAGGAGAAATGAGTATAGGGGTACTTGTACCCCTTACCCATTTCCTTTAAGAGTTAAAAGTAAATAAACACACAAACACTTAGAAAAAGTATTTTAATTGAACAAAAAACATAACCACGAAAAAAGTCCTTTAATATTCTTAATTACTTTGTTACATTGTAACTGATAGAACATTTCCGAGGCTATTGCGAGGGATCATTTATTTAAAGGGACAGGTAAGTATTAATGGTTAATTAAGAATATTAAAGGACTTTTTTCGTGGTTATGTTTTTTGTTCAATTAAAATACTTTTTCTAAGTGTTTGTGTGTTTATTTACTTTTAACTCTTAAAGGAAATGGGTAAGGGGTACAAGTACCCCTATACTCATTTCTCCTGGGAGGGGGGGTGGGCATCTGGGGGACCCCTTTTTAAAGGGGACTCCCAGATTCCACCATGAACCCCCCCCCCCAGGAAATCGCGGCCTCCACCTCCACCGCCCATCGGAGGTGGAGAAGAGCCCCTTGTCCTTGGATTGGACAAGGGCTCTGAGGGGGAGGGGAAAGCTTGGCTGCCCCTCTCCTTCCGAGACCCCCCAATCCATGGACCATGCGGGCTGGTATAGTCAGGGTGTGGAGCCCCACGCGGCCGGTGCTCCGTATTCTGGCTATCCCAGCCTGCATGGGGGACAAGGGGTTAAAGAGGTCTGGGAGGGGGGACCCCACGTCGTTTTTTTTTTTATATTTCCCACACTCAGAACGAAGTAAGTAAAACTCTTCCCACTTGGGGGAATCTATGAAAATAATACACTATTGTTACCTGTGCAAAAAAACCTGACATTTTCCGCATTTGAAAGACATTTTTCCCCGTGAAACTTAAAAATCGATTTTCTCAAAAACTACAAGGTCTTTTTGAAAAAAAAAATTTCCTCTTATTCTCACTGATCCCCTTAATATACCCTGGGAATTTGGTGTTCCTAAATTTTAAGCAGGCTTTGCTATTATAAAATCGGCGGGTTTTTAAATGTATACATTTTTCCTTTGAAACTTTAAAATCGATTTTCTGAAAAACTATAAGGTCTTTTTGAAAAAAAATGTTTTCCTCTTATTCCTTCTGATCTCCTTAATATATTCTCCAAATTTGAGGCTCTTAGCATTTAAGGGGGCTTTGCTATTAACCCTTAAAGTCGGCGGCTTTTTTATATTATACGGGAGCGTAATATTACGCGATTACGGCAGACTGTGTAATTTCAATAGGAGTTTACAGTCTTACGCGTAATTTGTTACGCGTAATAACGAACCTTACGGTCTACGCGTAATTAATTACGTGTAATACCGTGACCTTACAGGTAATGCTTACGGTGCATTTGTAGTGAATTACGATGCGTAATTACGCTAATGCGTAATTTCGGCCCAGCACTAATTATGTGGTGATCTGCAGAATCACCAATAATGCGAGTATAGCGAGACACAGGACAACCAGATGTAAAGATAGGTGTTTGGTGCAACAGTAATACAGATAGAGATACCAACTCCCCCAGAGAAGCTGGTGGAGGGAGATATCTCTATAGAACACAGGGATCAGCACTCCAGCAAGCTGGAGATGCAGATGAACTAGTAATCAGTTCATCCGAGGAGCGGGTGGTGCACAGTAAGACAACATATACTGATCACCCGTGGAGCGGGTGATTCAGACTGTACTGCAGCAGGTGATCACCTGAGGGGCAGGAGATCAAGACTGTACTGCAACTCCTAATCACCTGAGGAGCAGGTGATTAAGACTGTACTGCAGCTACTAGTCACCAGAGGAGCAGGTGATTAAGCTGTACAGAGAATCCCTCACCAGAGACTAGGCTCACTGGTGAGGGCAGGAGAGGCAGACAAGCAGAATCGGCAACAGACGGACAGATATGGTACAAAGACAGAAGGCTTAAATCAGAGTAGTGTTCAGGCTGAGTCGGCAACAGGATCAGACAGGCAGAAGCACAGAATCAGTAAGCAGAAGAGTAGTCAAGGCTAGCAGAAGGTCATAAGAAATAATACAATTCAATTAGTGCTTTAGCTATCAACATAATCTGGTGTGTGGATCCCCAGCTCCTGCTGGTTCTAGCACACTTTGGGATCTGACTAAAGTCTGAGTGCTAACACGTAGCATTCGCAACAGCAGACGAGGAGCTACTGACAGGCATGTCCTATATATACTGAGAGCGCCCCATAATGCCGCCCCTGTCACTCAACCAATCAGGAGCACTGCTGGAGTCAGCTGACCGGCCGATCAGCTGACTCCCCTTCTATGCGCATAAAGGTCCTGTCGCCTGGCGCGCGTAGCCCTCAGTCTATGTGCAACTGACGGACCAGGCAAAACTCCACCATGTAACTGCGCAGCGAAGGCCGCCAGCTGAGACGCGGAGACAGCCGCCATGCCGCTCACCGCTGCGGCGGTATCTCCGCTATCCATTACACCTGTCAATAACAGAATGGCTGCAGATTACATTTTCCCATTTAAAATGAATGGCTGAAATTTGATTGGCTGTTTTATGCTCCACCTACTTCTCCTGGATTTGTAGCCTAGGTCACCAAGTGACCAACTGTGTGGCTTTATTATTGTGAGAATGGCAGCCTTTTCCATTTTGTCGATTGACAAGAATGGGTGAAATCTGATCAGCTGCTTGTAGCTCCACCCATTTGTGCAGGGGGGACGCGAGACCCCCAGAACCTCATCCCAGGTAGTAAGGGATCCAAATACCAAGTTTCGTTCAATTTGGTCAAGGTGTTTTCGAGTGATTGCGGCACAAACATTCACATACATACATACATACGATTTTATATATATAGATACACTAGCTGATGACCTGGCGTTGCCCGGGTATTTATTTGGCTGCTGTTGGCTCCACCCACTTTTTCTAACCCTAACACACAAACACCCATTGACCAAGTTTGTGAGCTTTGGGGTCCTTGGCATCAATAATTTTATTTTCCCATTGAAATTAAACAAATCTGATTGGCCGTTTGTGGCTCCACCCCCTCTTCTGAATTTGAACCCCATTCACCTAATGACCGACTGTACCAGGTTTGAGGCTTTAGCCATTGAGAGTGTAGGAATGGCAGCAATGTAAATATTCCCCTTGAAAATCAATAGATGAATTTTGATTGGCTGTTGTTGGCTCCACCCACTTTCTTGATTATTAATCCCATTCACCAAGTGACTAACTGGGCAAAGTTTAAAGAGAACCTGTACTGAGTAAAATTATTTAAAATAAACACATGAGGTAACTTCAAATGAACATTACATAGTTACCTCGCCATCAGTTCCTCTCAGAAGCTCACCATTTTCTTCTTACAGTGATCCCTTCCAGTTCTGACAACATTTTGTCAGAACTGAAATATATCAGTTGCTGTCAGTTACAGCTGAGAGGAGAACTGATGTGTCCATGTTTCCCTATGGCTCAAGTGGGCGATGTTACAGTTTAACAGTGTGCTGACCAGGAAGCTGTTATGGGGTAATAGCCATTTTCAAAATGGAGGACGGAGAATTCCCTTGATGACAAACAAGATGCAGGAGAGGAAAAATAGATTGAGGAGTAGACTACACAGGAGGTCAGTATGACTTGTGTATGTTTATTTTGACTTTTAATGTTCAGTTCAGGTTTTCTTTAAGAACCCTGCCATTAAGAGTGTACAAATGGCTACAGTTTATATTTTCCCAGTGAAATTTGTTTTTTGCACCGCCCACTTTTTCTAACCTTGACACACAGTCACTCCATGACCCATGACCAAGTTTGTAAGCTTTCAGGTTCCTGGCATCAAAAATGTGTGAATGGAAGCACTTTATCCAGCAAAGAAATCTGATTGGCTTTTTCTGGGTCCGCCCCTTTAGTGAATTTGAACTCCAGTCACTTAATGACCGACTGTAGCAAGTTTGAAGCCTCTGCCATTAACAGTGTATGACAGCAGTTTAAATATTTCCCTTGAAAATGAATAGGTTAATTTTGTAGCCTCGGTCACCAAGTGACCAACTGTGCCAAGTGTGGGGACTCTGGCTTGATTACTGTGAGAATGGCAGCCTTTTACATTTTTTCCATTGACATAAATGGGTGAAATCTGATTTGCTGTTTGTAGCTCCACCCAGGTGTGCAGGGGGGGCACGAGACACCCAGAACATATCATCCCAGGTAGTAAGGGATCCACCTACCAAGTTTTATTCAAATTGGTCAAGGTGTCTCGAGGGATCGCGGATTGGCGGCACACACACACACACACACACACACACACACACACACACACACACACACACACACACACACACACACACACACACACACACACACACACACACACACACACACACACACACACACACACACACACACACACACACACACACACACACACACATATACACACACACACACACACATATACAGTACATACATACATACATCCGATGTGATATATATACATATAGATTACAGCTGTTATCATTTATTTTTATTGAATGGTCCATCCAAAGACATGTTATGGAGTTATCCTTTAAAGGGATACTGTAGGGGGGTCGGGGGAAAATGAGTTGAAGTTACCCAGGGCTTCTAATGGTCCCCCGCAGACATCCTGTGCCCGCGCAGCCACTCACCGATGCTCCGGCCCCGCCTCCGGTTCACTTCTGGAATTTCAGACTTTAAAGTCTGAAAACCACTGCGCCTGCGTTGCCATGTCCTCGCTTCCCCTAATGTCACCAGGAGCGTACTGTGCAGTCGCAGACCATACTGGGCCTGTGCAGTACACTCCTGGTGACATCAGCGGGGGCGAGGACACGGCAACGCAGGCGCAGTGGTTTTCAGACTTTAAAGTCTGAAATTCCAGAAGTGAAGCGGAGGCGGGGCCGGAGCATCGGTGAGTGGCTGCGCGGGCACAGGATGTCTGCGGGGGACCATTAGAAGCCCCGGGTAAGTTCAACTCATTTTCCCCCGACCCCCCTACAGCATTCCTTTAAAGTGGAACTGTAGTCAAAATAACATAAGGATAAAACTGCTTATTTTTTTTTACAATTTTCATTTATAGATTATTTAATCTGTGTTTGTCCTGAGTAAAATCTTTCCTCTCCCTGATTTACATTCTGAAATGAATCCCCTGGTGGTGACATCTTTAGTTCTGCCAGGTGATCTCTGCACAATTGTCATATACTGAGAGTTATAAAGCCAGTAGAATATATATAAATATAGATAAGCTCCCAGAATGCTTGGAGGGAAGGGGGTGGGGGGATTCAACAGCCTAGGCTAAGCTTCAGTGGGAGTGTAGAGCTACATACCAATATACAGCAATATACAGCTATAGGATGTGCTTATGATGCTTGGTGAAGCCAAAATATTTAAGTTAAAAATGGATATCCTGAATGATTTACTCCATTCTATCATGTGATGTGTCACTACAGGGCCCCTTGAAGAAGCAGGAGGCCATCAATGGTTGCAGCATAATCTCTGACATAGGAATTATTTGCTCACACTGATCTTGTTCAAGAGACGCCCCTCTGCAACAAAGAGAAAATGGGACAAATGTTATTATTGTACAAGGGGTGTGTCCAAAACAATATGAAAATTAAAAAAAATAAATCCTCCACACTCCTCAGCTCATTATATTGCATTGCATCATACTGATTTATAACGGCTGGCTCACTCAGAGAGCCTTGCTGTTCTCACATGTAACTAGCTAAGTAAAAAAAAAAAACAGGCTGCTAAGTAACTAACTAATTAGCAGCCTGCTTTGTCTATTTACTTAGCTAGTTATTAAATAACTGATATCAGTGGTGCTCATCAGAGCTAGGCTATCCGAGGTACTCGGATAATCCTAGCTCTTTTTCACTATTCGAGCTCGAATACCGAACTCGAATAGTATTAGCTATCCGGGCTGTGCTATCCGAGCGCACTCGGATAGCAAGCAGATATCCGGAGATATCCTAGCTATCCGAGCTCGGATAGCGTCACGAGCTCGGATAGCGTCACGACAGACGTCACCTCGAGTCCTCACAAGCAAATCAGAGGGCTCCCAGCCCTCTGACTGCAGCCAATCACAGAGGGGGAGCCTGGCCAAGCCCCCCTCTATAAATAGCGGATGCCATCTTGCCTCACTCGTCCTGTTTGCGACTTACTGACTGATAGTACTGAGAGAACTGCTCCAGTGCTTTTTGTCTGTGTGCAAGTGCATTTCTATTGCTCTAAACCTAGCGTTTTTACACTCCAACACTTGATCTTCAACTGTATTGCTTTGTATTGTAGATAGATTGTATTTTAGGCAGTTTAGTTTGTGTGATTAGGGACTAGGGAGGGAGACTGTCACTGGTGCTGCTGCAGGCCTGCAGCCAGCAGCTAGGCCCTGTGCCTGCCCTGCTCTGTGCTCTAGTCTCTACCTTACCTGTGCTCTCACCTGTCCTACTCTACTCCTGTACTACTACTTCTATGTTAGATAGAATATTGTACTTTCCTTGGCATCTCCATGGCATCCTACATATGGGCAGTTCTCCGCCTCCAACTGCCAGATAGGACAACCTCTGATTATAAAATGAGCTCCACCCCTTTCTCAGTAATCCTTTTTTTGTCCTCGCCGCCGATAGGACTATACATTTTTTGCTCCTGTGACCATCTCTGCTTTTTTAGCAGTAACCTTTTTTGTATACATAGTATTTTGCTTTAGCCTTACCTCCGCACTTTGCGGGCCCAGCCAGTCATAGCCTCTATCTGGCTGAAGCCCTGTTGCCCAGGCACCTAAACGGGCCGATGGGAGCAGTGGATCAGTGCTGTCCGGTCTCCAGCGTCAGGCTTCTGTCACCTAAACGGTGTCTCGCCGCATTGTTCTCCCCGTCCGCGCTCTCCAAGCCTGTTTTCCGGGTTTCCGGAACTGGAGTTGCCAATCTGCGCATGTGCGCGCGTCTGCCGAGGCTGTCGGCCATCTTGCGGTTGGAAACAAAGTTTACCTTGCCTGCTGGCAGCCGGATCTGGAAGTGGAGCGGCGGCCATACTCTGGACGGGGGACAATAATAAAAGCAGCGCAGGATGTCCGCTCGGCGTCCAGAACTAACGCGTATAGCGGACGGAGCGGACGCCTGCTTTCTCTGTGTGACCTATATTACTCTTCACCCCAGTAAAGGTGGGTAATGCTGAAAGACAAAGCGCTTTCTTTTGTAAATAATGATGGCTAAAGGCTGTCTATGGCGGACATGGCTAATATAGCCTTTTCTGTTCTGTCCACAGCTGCCTAATTTCTGCTATGCGGAGGCATATCAACAATAGAGACCATAATGCAAGGTAAGGAGAGTAAGTTAAAGAGGCTGGTGCTCTCCAGGTGGAGAATGTTTTATTATACTACGTTTTTATTATGTTTTCCAGGTCTGTTTGTAAGGGAAATGTATCCGACGACTCAGAATCATCAGATGCCTCTGAAAAAAGCCCAAGTGACAGGAAAAGATCTTATTCAAGAAGATTTCCCTCCAGCTCATCTGGCAGTGATCAAGGACGTAGACCTCCACATCGCAAGTGCACGAAGAAATCAATCAGGCCCTCAGAAAGTCAATGCTGGCTATGTGGAAAGGACCGTCTCCCTGATAAATTGGTTTGCAGGTCCTGCTTGGGAGAGATAGCAGGAGAGAGCAGTGATCTTACTTCATTGATCAAAAGAACGGTGAAGGATGCAGTAGATCAGATGGGGAAGGAAGCTCATTCGGAGCATCAAAGATCACAGAGGTCAGCTCGCAAGCATTCGGATGACCAATCAGATGACGAGTCAGTAGCTTCGGAAGATTGGGACTCGGTGATCGATTTCTCTTCAATTCCTGCTTTTGTTTCACATGTCAAGCAGTCAATTGGTTGGGAAGATGTTGTGGATGAGGAAAAACCGAAAAAGAAAGTCTACTTTAAACAGTTGGGAAAAACTCAAGTAGGTTTTCCGCTCATGGATGAAGTAAAAGAGATTATTCAGGATGAGTGGAAGAACACGGTCAGGAAGCCCGCCACAAGGAATCGATTAAAGAAAATGTATCCCCTCTCAGAACAAGATGCCGCATTAACGGACGCAGTACCAATTGTGGATGCTTCAGTGGCTCGGCTTGCAAGGAACACTACACTACCGTTGGAGGATGCTGCTTTTTTCAGGGATACCTTGGATAGACAGTTGGTCCAGGATCTTAAAAGGTCATACATGTCAGCTGGCGATGCTACAAGACCGGCCGTAGCCTTGACATCGGTCTCTAAAGCAATGAACGTTTGGATCAATGACCTAGGTGAAGCGATAGAGCAAGATGCGGATAAAGGAATTATTTTAGCATCATTAAGGGACTTAAAGTTTGCCTCTGATTTTGTTGGAGAAGTGGCTCTGGATGTAATCAGGAATTCTAGCAGGTCTATGCTCTTTTCTGTTATGTCAAAACGAGCTTTGTGGCTTAAATCATGGTCTGCGGACCCCTCTTCAAAAGCATCTTGGACCAGAATTCCATATGATGGGAAAAACCTCTTCGGGTCAAAAATGGACTCAGCCATCTCTAGGGTCTCGGGAGGTAAGACTGGTCTCTTGCCCCAAGATAGAAAATTTAGAAAACAAAGATGGGGTCAAAGAAAACAGCAATTTTCGCAAAAATTTAGAGATGCCAAATCATACAAGCCGGGCAGACAATAGAATACCAGTTGGAGGTCTTCACAACCAACATTCTTCAGGACATCAAAGGCTAAAATAACCGCGCCATCCACATCTTCAGGGAAGTCATTTTGACGGGTTTCCCACCCAAATAGATCTAGTGGGTGCCAGACTGGCTCGTTATGCTTCTATTTGGGTGGACAGGATTTCAGACCCTTGGATCAGGAAAGTCGTGTCAATAGGCCACAGATGGTCCTTCCTGAGAAATCCAATTCTTCCTCATGTAATAGAGACTACTATTCCGACAAATCCCCAGAAAAGACATATCCTTCTAGAATATGTAAAATCTTTGGTATCTCAAGGAGCGGCTGTTCCAGTCCCAAAGAAAGAAAGATTCACGGGCTATTATTCTCCAGTATTTCTGGTGAAGAAGAAAACAGGCGAGTGGAGGCCGGTGTTGGACCTCAAGTCTCTCAACAAATTCATCAGAACACCGAAGTTCAAAATGGAGTCTCTACAGACAGTCATAAGAGCAACAAAGATTGGGGATTGGATGTGCTCCCTCGATTTGAAGGATGCATACTTCCATATTCCAATCGATCCTTCATTTCAAAAGTACTTAAGATTTCTCGTGGGAGGCATCCATCTCCAATTCTCTTGTCTGCCCTTTGGTCTGTCGACTTCGCCAAAAACGTTTACAAAGACTCTACTGGCACTAGTGGCAATACTCAGAAGGGATGGTGTAAGACTGTTACACTACTTGGACGACGTACTCATTCTAGCAAGTTCAAGAAGGCAGCTAATACTGCATCGCAATTTAGTGATGGAAACATTTCGCCAGTTCGGATGGCTCCTCAACATAAAGAAAAGCCAGCTAGAACGCACTCAAAATTTAATTTTTCTCGGAGCAGTTTTTTCAACAAATCGAAATACTATTGCTCTTCCAGAAGAAAAAATGGACATTATTATTCAAAGAATATCTGCAATCCAACCAAATTCCACCTTGACAGCAAGGCATTGCATGAGAATTTTAGGACTGATGTCGTCCACAATTCTTCTTGTCAGATGGGCTCATTGGAACCTCAGAAGTTTCCAATCAAATGTCCTTCTTCAATGGCAGGATCAAGATTTAAATTATCCGATTTTTATCTCAACAACAGTATGGAAGAGCCTTCTATGGTGGAAATCTCGGGACAATCTAAGAAAGTGCTTTCCCTTAACCCCTCCGAACTGGAATGTAATTACAACAGACGCAAGCGCCCAGGGATGGGGTGCGACTTTCAACAGCTGGGCGGTACAGGGAACCTGGAAAAATCAGGATCCTCATCTGGTTTCCAATGTAATAGAGCTGCGAGCTGCGCTCCTAGTCTTAAAAACTTTTCTTCCTCTCATAAAAGGGACCTCAGTTATACTCAGAATGGACAACAGAGCTGCAGTCTCATATATAAAACGTCAAGGGGGCACTCACAGCAGGACGCTTCTGAGGGAGGTGTCTCCAATAATGACTCTGGCTCAAATCCACCTACAAGACTTATCAGCCCTGTACCTTCCAGGTCAGGACAATACGAGAGCGGACAAGTTATCAAGGGAATTCATGAGCAACAACGAGTGGTCTCTAAATCAATCAATCTTCCGGACAATTATCAGGAAGTGGGGGAGACCCGAGATAGATTTATTTGCGTCCCCACAGAACAACAAGCTGGCAAGATTCTTTTCTCGCTATCCAGTGAAGGGAGCGATAGCATCAGACGCTTTGACTCAACCATGGACATTCAAAAGGGCATATGCCTTTCCCCCGGTTCCGATAATTTTCAAATTTCTTCAGAAGGTAGCATGCTCCAGGTCAGAGGTCTTAGCAGTCCTTCCAGACTGGCCCAAGAGACCATGGTACACCCTGCTGATATCTCTTCTGATAGATCACCCGTTTCGCCTTCCTCTGGTGCCGGATTTACTGGTCCAGAACGGGTTCCTGCACCCCAACTTGAAAAGGCTCAATCTGACGGCTTGGAGATTGAGGGGAAGAGACTCTTAGATCAAGGCTGTTCCCAAGAAGTGGTTCAAACGTTACTATCAGCAAGGAAGAAATCAACAAACGCAGTTTACAACAGGGTGTGGAGGAAGTTTGTAGACTTTGCTAGCCTCTCCAACTTTGACCCACAGAATCCGAGTATAAATCATATTCTTGCTTTTCTCCAAAAAGGCCTAGAAATCGGTCTGGCGTACAATACTCTTAAGTCACAAATGTCGGCCATCACAGCGATCTTGGGAGAACCTTGGTCTACTAACAGCCTTGTAAAACAGTTTTTTAGAGCAGCTCTAAAAATTCGACCACCGAGAAAGCCAAGGTTTCCCCAGTGGGATCTTCCTCTCATCTTGGAGTACTTATCTAGTCAGCCATTTATCCCTCAGGACAAATGCTCCTTATTCAATCTGATGTTAAAAACATCATTTTTAGTGGCGATTACTTCAGGAAGGAGGGTGTCTGACTTGCAGGCACTAAGCTGGAAAGAACCTTTCCTATCTTTCTTCGAAGACAGAGTTGTCCTGAGCCCTGTAGAAGCTTTCCTTCCGAAAGTTGCGTCATACTACCACATAAATCAGAAGTGGACGCTTCCTTCTTTCAAGGATCCATTGGACCCGAATGAAAATCATCCTCTGGATCCAGTCTCTTCAATTAAATATTATTTGGAGATCACAAAGTCATTTAGATCTTCGGACAGATTATTCATTATTCCTTTCGGAGTTAATCGTGGAAAACAGGCCTCTACGAGACTAATAGCAAAGTGGATTGTAACAGTAATCCAAAAGGCTTACAAAGCTAAGGGCTTACCTATCCCTCAGACAATTTCAGCCCATTCAACGAGAGGCATGTCAGCATCGTGGGCTTCCCTGGTTCCTGCGGACCTACCAGGGGATGGACCGACTCCTTGAGGCGGCAAGGAAGGTTGTGCGTCACTTCCGGCACTCGCCTGCAGCCGTGGCGAGCCTGGAAGAGGTGCAGAAGGAGCTGCACCTGCCACAGCACCGGCTCAGGCTCGATGTTCCAACTCGCTGGAACTCCACCCTGGCGATGTTGGAGCGTCTGGTTGAACAGAGGCAGGCTGTCAGCCAGTACGTTGCACGAGCAACAGTTGCCTCCCTCACTGCAACTGGGCGTGCCGCCACCAACCTCCCGTCCATCATCTCCACGGAGGACTGGGGGCTCATGCAGCAGGTGTGCTCAGTCCTGGCACCCTTCCTGCAGGCCACCAACATGGTGAGCAGGGACCATGCAATGGTGTGCGACTGGGTCCCCTTGGTGTGTGTGCTGGACAGGGCCCTGTATGCACTGGTGGAAGAGGGAGCGGCAGCCTTGGACCAGCAGGAGCTGCAGGCAGCTTCACAGGCCACCTCTGAGGAGGAGGGCTCGGAGTTGGTGGAGGTCCCTGACCTTGCTGCTGATGAGGGGGAGCAGCAGAGCGCAGCTGGACTGGTGCGGGGGTGGAGAGAGGATGAGGTGGAGGAGGCAGAGGAGGACAGCAATGTCGGCTCTGGGGCTGCCGATGATGTGCCAACAGACGTGGCCAGACTGTTCCCAATGGCAGCGCACATGCTGAGGTGCCTGCGCAAGGGACCCAAGGGTGATCCAGATGAAGCAGAGGGAGGACATCTGGATCTGCATGATGCTGGACCCATGTCTGAAGGGGAAGCTCAGCCAGTTCCTGCCTGCAGGAGGAGACCGTGCGCAACAAATGAGGGATTTGCAGCTGTCCCTTGTTGAGCGCTTGCAGGAAGCCTTCCCTGAGCCATCCACCCCCACTGTCCAGCCAGCACAGAGGCAGCAGCAGGTGCCTGCATCCACCAGCAGCAAGCGCTCGCGCACCACAGACCTGCTGTCTCTGACCCAAGAGCTCTACATGAGTGTAGAGCTGCCAAGGACTAGAGAGGAGGTGCCTGCAGCAGCATCCTTCTCCAGTCACAGGCAGCGCTTGACCCGCATGGTGGCTGACTACATGGGGTCCTTCAGCGAGCTTGACAGCGTGGCCCCTGTTGATCCCATGGAGTATTGGGTCAAGCACCTGCCGATCTGGAGCGAGCTTGCGCAGTACGCCCTGGAAGTGCTCTCCTGCCCCCCTTCCAGCGTACTGTCAGAGCGTTGCTTCAGTGCAGCCGGTGGAGTCGTCACTGAGAAGTGATCTCGTCTGTCTCACAAGTCTGTGGACAGACTGACGTTTCTCAAAATGAACCAGGCTTGGGTGGAAGGCGAATTCATGGCCCCTGTTGTCGGCGAGAGGGGTACATGAAGTGACGACTGCCACACACACATACACCTGCTGCTGCTGCTGCTGCTGTTATATTTCATCCTGCTGTCTGTGTCTCCACTGCCAGGGAACACATTACAAGGTGCTGCTGTCCAAGCGCCACCAGCTATTACGCTCAAAAATAGCTGCATTAATTTGAAGAAAAAAAAAATTGTAATTATTTTAGAGGTGTCCGGGTTGAAAACTGTGCTGTCCCAATTGTGTATTGAACACAATGTGGGCTTCACGACCGCTGTCTGGAACCTCATGCTGTTCATTTACGTCCCTGGGACCACCGCTAGGACCCAGGGCCTACTATGTCTCGCTGCCTGCCCTCCTGCCTGCTGCCAAATGCCAGTCTGCCACACACACTTATCCTCCTCACGCTGCCTGCTGTTATATTTCCTCCTGCTGTCTGTGCGTTTCCACTGCCAGGGAACACATTACAAGGTGCTGCTGCCCAAGCGCCACCAGCTATTACGCTCAAAAATAGCTGCATTAATTTGAAAAAAAAAAAAATTGTAATTATTTTAGAGGTGTCCGGGTTGAAAACTGTGCTGTCCCAATTGTGTATTGGACACAATGTGGGCTTCACGACCACTGTCTGGAACCTCATGCTGTTCATTTACGGCCCTGGGACCACCGCTAGGACCCAGGGCCTACTATGTCTCGCTGCCTGCCCTCCTGTCTGCTGCCAAATGCCAGTCTGCCACACACATTTATCCTCCTCACGCTGCCTGCTGTTATATTTCCTCCTGCTGTCTGTGTCTCCTCTCCACTGCCAGGGAACACATTACAAGGTGCTGCTGCCCAAGCGCCACCAGCTATTACGCTCAAAAATAGCTGCATTAATTTGAAAAAAAAAATTGTAATTATTTTAGAGGTGTCCGGGTTGAAAACTGTGCTGTCCCAATTGTGTATTGGACACAATGTGGGCTTCACGACCGCTGTCTGGAACCTCATGCTGTTCATTTACGGCCCTGGGACCACCGCTAGGACCCAGGGCCTACTATGTCTCGCTGCCTGCCCTCCTGCCTGCTGCCAAATGCCAGTCTGCCACACACACTTATCCTCCTCACGCTGCCTGCTGTTATATTTCCTCCTGCTATCTGTGTCTCCTCTCCACTGCCAGGGAACACATTACAAGGTGCTGCTGCCCAAGCGCCACCAGCTATTACGCGCAAAAATAGCTGCATTAATTTGAAAAAAAAAAAAATTGTAATTATTTTAGAGGTGTCCGGGTTGAAAACTGTGCTGTCCCAATTGTGTATTGGACACAATGTGGGCTTCACGACCGCTGTCTGGAACCTCATGCTGTTCATTTACGGCCCTGGGACCACCGCTAGGACCCAGGGCCTACTATGTCTTGCTGCCTGCCCTCCTGCCTGCTGCCAAATGCCAGTCTGCCACACACACTTATCCTCCTCACGCTGCCTGCTGTTATATTTCCTCCTGCTGTCTGTGTGTTTCCACTGCAAGGGAACACATTACAAGGTGCTGCTGCCCAAGCGCCACCAGGCAGCTATTACGCTCAAAAATAGCTGCATTAATTTGAAAAAAAAAATTGTAATTATTTTAGAGGTGTCCGGGTTGAAAACTGTGCTGTCCCAATTGTGTATTGGACACAATGTGGGCTTTACGACCGCTGTCTGGAACCTCATGATGTTCATTTATGGCCCTGTTACCACCGCTAGGTACCAGGGCCTATTATGTCAGTCACATCACACTGCCTGACACACATTACTCCTCCTCCTGTAGCTGCATTGAGCTTCTGCTGTCTGTGTGCTGCTACCACTGCCAGGGAGAACAGAAGAAGAACTATTTTCTACTGCCACCTGCCCACCCACTCTCCTACCGAGTACCGACCGACTATTACCACACACTACAAATAGCTGCAAGCCTGCTGCAACTACTACTTCCTCCTCCTGCTGATGTCTGTGTTTTACCACCGCCAGGGTACACAGAAAAAGGCGCTGTGGCTTGCAATGTGCCACTACCTACCTATTATGCCATCAACACAAATATAACTATGGTGTTATTACAATAAAATATTTCCAAAAATGAAGTAAAAAAAAATATTACAAAAGAAAGGAAAACCAAGACACATAATATAATGATAGAGAAGAAGAGGAAGAAGAAGAAGAAGATGAAGAAGAAGAAGATATAGAAGAAGAAGATATAGAAGAAGATGAAGAAGATGAAGAAGATATAGAAGAAGAAGAAGATATAGAAGAAGAAGATATAGCAGATGAAGATATAGAAGAAGATGAAGAAGAAGAAGAAGAAGAAGAAGAAGATTTAGAAGAAGATGAAGAAGATATAGAAGAAGAAGATATAGAAGAAGAAGATATAGTAGAAGAAGAAGAAGAAGAAGAAGAAGAAGAAGAAGAAGAAGAAGAAGATATAGAAGAAGAAGAAGAAGAAGAAGAAGATATAGAAGAAGAAGAAGAAGAAGAAGAAGAAGAAGAAGAAGAAGAAGAAGAAGAAGAAGAAGAAGAAGATATAGAAGAAAAAAATATAGAAACAGAAGATATAGAAGAAGATATAGAAGAAGAAGAAGATACAGAAGAAGAAGATATAGAAGAAGAAGATATAGAAGGAGAAGAAGAAGATATAGAAGAAGAAGAAGATATAGAAGAAGAAGATATAGAAGAAGATGAAGAAGAAGAAGAAGAAGATATAGAAGAAGAAGAAGAAGATATAGAAGAAGAAGAAGATATAGAAGAAGAAGATATAGAAGAAGAAGAAGAAGATATAGAAGAAGAAGAAGATATAGAAGAAGAAGATATAGAAGAAGATGAAGAAGAAGAAGAAGAAGATATAGAAGAAGAAGAAGAAGATATAGAAGAAGAAGAAGATATAGAAGAAGAAGATATAGAAGAAGAAGAAGAAGATATAGAAGAAGAAGAAGATATAGAAGAAGAAGAAGAAGATATAGAAGAAGAAGAAGATATAGAAGAAGACGATATAGAAGAAGAAGATATAGAAGAAGAAGATATAGAAGAAGATGAAGAAGAAGAAGAAGAAGATATAGAAGAAGAAGAAGATATAGAAGAAGAAGAAGAAGATATAGAAGAAGAAGATGAAGACGACGTAAATGAAGACTTCCAACAACCATTTTGGACACACCTTCTCATGCAAACACTTTTCATGAAGTTAATTTACTTTTTTTGAGACCTTTTTTATAACTACTACATCACCACATAATCACTTGATGTTTTTCTTCATAAAAAAGGTGGTTTCATGCATCATTGACCTCCAATACCAGTTTTACAAGCTATTTAAGGCCAGCTCGAATATTTTACTCGAATACAGACTCGGATAGTGACGTCGGATATCCGAGGTCGAATCGGATATTCGATTACATCGGATATCCGACTTCGAGTGAATTCGGATAGTTTACTATCCGAATTCGACCAAACTCGAATAGGATAATGAGGTATCCGAGCAACACTGACTGATATGTGATTAACGGAAAACAATACTTTTCACTAAACTGCCCCTTTAAGAAGCTCCAGTTGTCATCTATGCAAAAGAGCCATTGAGCTCCATGACTTTGAAAGTCGCAGAGAGCTCTGTCTTCTGAAGCTTGTTATCTCAACTGTCAGTCATTGGCCTCAATTCACTAAGCTTATCTCCTGTCTTTAATAACGTTTCTAGAGTTATCACCATGGTGATAAGGCATGTTGTATTCAGGAAACATTTTACCTCAGGCAAACCTAAAGTTAACTTTTCTGTCTTTAAGTTAACTCTTCAATCCTTAAAATAACTCCAGAATTCTAAAGTTAAAGACAGGCTGTTAATTAACTAAGTGTGAAAATAACTACAGAGGCGGTAACTTAACTATAAAGGAGGTAACTTAACTACAGAGTTACAACTTAAGGAATGAAGAGATAAGATAACTCTCTCACTGTGTGGAGGTAAGTTTTCTCTTGCCTTATTATCTCCAGCATGATCTTAGTAAATTGAAGCCATTGTATTGTTTTTTTGTTCAGCAGAGGACAGGTCAATAGTTCACCAGCCTGCTCTGCAAAATCATTTACAATGCTGAGTAGTGTGTGAATTGCAAATATTAGAGAATGATGCAATGTTATAAAGGACACTATATAACTGAAAATAAAAATGAGAATATTTTCTTCGCTACTAATGTTCTTATTATTGGCTGCGTTACTATGTTCTTCTCCCCAGCTGCATCACTTATCTTCGCCGCCTGCCTCTATGTGCCAGCACAGCACCGCCCCCTCCAGTCGGCACTGCACTGGTCTTTAGCTGGCCTGGCTCCTCCCCTCTTCCTCGAGTGAGCCACAGCACAGCTAGAGACAGTGAGTGCATGCTGCCCATGTGATGTGCCTGGCCTGTAGCGTGAGGGATTAGAAGAGGAGGATTTCTTTGCCTGGCCCTGGCCTGCTGTCAGTGTGGTCTCTCTGGTTCGCCTGTCCCTCCAGTTCCATGGACTGTGTGGCATACCTCCCAACTTTTAGAGATGAGAAACAGGGACACTTAAGCCACGCCCCTGACCATGCCCCTGCCACGCCCATAGTCACGCACACCATAAAGATTTAATAAGAAAAATATGTTTTATTATTCAATCCACACTGGTCCTTTCTATCCTGGTTCATTTTCCTTCATATTAACATTTTAAAATTAGTAATATATCATTTTATAGGATGGGAATTAAGTTTAGAGTCAATCAAACAAATTTTTTAGTAGAGAAATATATATATTTACATAGAAAGAGGGACAAAGTTCTGAAAGAGGGACAAAGGTAGAGATGTAGCCGGTGAACGGTTCCAGGTGAACTTCGGTGGTTCGCGTTCGCCAAGAGCAGGCGAACTTTTGCAGAAGTTCGATTCGCCCCATAATGCTCTATTGAGCAGAACTTTGACCCTCTACATCACAGTCAGCAGGCACATTGTCACCAATCAGACTGCACTCACTCCTGGAGCCCCACCCCCCTTATAAAAGGCAAGGTCCTTGTGCCGTTTTACTCACTAGTCTGCCTACACTAATTAGTTAAGGGACAGCTGCTGACAGACTCTGCTAGGGAGAGTTTAGTTTGGCTCTTATAGGCTTGTTCCTCACTCCCTCCTTCCTCCTCACTCCTCCCTCACTACCTCCTGGAGGGAGGAGGGTCTCATCTTCCAGGGAATTGTACAATTTCAAAAGCCAGCTTATGTACCTTGGCTGGGAATTGAACCCAGGTCTTGGCCAGGGATTGAACCCAGGTCTGAGTGCATGGTAGTCAGCTCTCTTAACCGCTATACCACCACCAAGTCTACATGCTGAAGGCAGCCTAGCATGTACCATTATGATATATCCTAGAAAAAAATGAGCTTGCCTAAAGATTTGTAGGCTTTTAAAAGCCAGCTTACATACCTTGGCCGGGAATTGAACCCAGGTCTTGGCCAGGGATTGAACCCAGGTCTGAGTGCATGGTAGTCAGCTCTCTTAACCGCTATACCACCACCAAGTCTACATGCTGAAGGCAGCCTAGCATGTACCATTATGATATATCCTAGAGAAAAATTAGCTTGCCTAAAGATTTGTAGGCTTTTAAAAGCCAGCTTACATACCTTGGCCGGGAATTGAACCCAGGTCTTGGCCAGGGATTGAACCCAGGTCTGAGTGCATGGTAGTCAGCTCTCTTAACCGCTATACCACCACCAAGTCTACATGCTGAAGGCAGCCTAGCATGTACCATTATGATATATCCTAGAGAAAAATGAGCTTGCCTAAAGATTTGTAGGCTTTTAAAAGCCAGCTTACATACCTTGGCCGGGAATTAAACCCAGGTCTGAGTGCTTGGTAGTCAGCTCTCTTAACCACTATACGACCACCAAGACTACATGCTGAAGGCAGCCTAGCATGTACCATTATGATATATCCTAGAGAAAAATGAGCTTGCTTGAAGATTTGTAGGCTTTTAAAAGCCAGCTTACATACCTTGGCCGGGAATTGAACCCAGGTCTGAGTGCTTGGTAGTCAGCTCTCTTAACCACTATACGACCACCAAGACTACATGCTGAAGGCAGCCTAGCATGTACCATTATGATATATCCTAGAGAAAAATGAGCTTGCCTAAAGATTTGTAGGCTTTTAAAAGCCAGCTTACATACCTTGGCCGGGAATTGAACCCAGGTCTGAGTGCTTGGTAGTCAGCTCTCTTAACCACTATACGACCACCAAGACTACATGCTGAAGGCAGCCTAGCATGTACCATTATGATATATCCTAGAGAAAAATGAGCTTGCTTGAAGATTTGTAGGCTTTTAAAAGCCAGCTTACATACCTTGGCCGGGAATTGAACCCAGGTCTTGGCCGGCAATTGAACCCATGTCTGAGTGCTTGGTAGTCAGCTCTCTTAACCGCTATACCACCACCAAGACTACATGCTGAAGGCAGCCTAGCATGTACCATTATGATATATCCTAGAGAAAAATGAGCTTGCTTAAAGATTTGTAGGCTTTTAAAAGCCAGATTACATACCTTGGCCGGGAATTGAACCCAAATCTTTAAGCAATCCCCATAAAATCATTCAACAGCAACTGCATGCACAATTTTTGTGGTACACAGTCTCTGTGGCACAATTGGTTAGTGCGTTTGGCTGTTAACTGCAAGGTTGGTGGCTCAAGCCCACCCAGGCATGGCCTTTCCTTTTGTGTTCAACAGTTGTCCAGAGAGAACCCCAGAATGCCATGTAGATTCATCTCTCTCTCTCTCTCTCTAGTAGGGATGGTCACCGCTTTCCGCGGAATTGTATTTTCCGCAATTTTTGGCCAATGTATGTGAGTTGGCTTTTGAAATTCTACAATTCCCTAAGCAAGCTCATTTTTCTCTTGGATATATCACAATGGTACATGCTAGGCTGGCTTCAGCATGTAGCATTGTAGTGTGTTGTGTTGTGTTGGTGGTATAATGGTTAGGATAGCAGCCTACAGAGTGGTAGGCCTGGGTTCAATTCCTGGGTCTGGCCAATGTATGTGAGTTGGCTTTTGGCATCCTACAAATCCCTAAGCAAGCTCATTTTTCTCTTGGATATATCATAATGGTCCATGCTAGGCTGCCTTCAGCATGTAGTGTTGGTGGTGGTATAGTGGTGAAGAGAGCTACCTACCGAACGCTAGACCTGGGTTCATTTCCCGGCCAAGGTATGTAAGCTGGCTTTTGAAATTCTACAATTCCCCAGAAGACGAGACCCTCCGGGAGGAGGAGGGTGGAAGTCTATTGAGTAGAAATACTTCTTATTAGGCAGAAATCAGTTAGGGGAGAAAAAAAATTGAATTCCGTAAAATTCAGCGGAAATTCGTTTTGTTCCGCGGAAATTCCGAATTAGGGCTATAGCAATTCCGTTCCGTCGCTTCGGAACCGGAATCACCAAATTCCGGCCAGAATTCCGCGGAATGCAGCGACCATCCCTATTGTACACTACGTGTAGCTACGAGTATCTAGCTACTTATCATGCTGCCGTCTTACCTGATGTGCTCACCTTGCATTCCACATCACTCCCATGCTTCCTTCTTCCGGATTGAAGGAGGAAGCATAGGAGTGACATGAAACATGATGTGGAACGCAACTGAAGCGCATTGGCTAAGGTGGCGGCATGGGTAAGCTACCCCCGCCTCCCCTCAGAGCTAATTTAAATTTTGATTATGAGTAGCTACATATTAGTAGCTAAACGTAGTGCACAACACTAACGCACACAAACAGTGAATAGTGGGTCGCTAGTAAATTAGTGCGGGGGGCGGGGGAGGTTACGTCCAGATTCCGCATCGGGTCACAGAGGCCCTGTAGCTATGCCACTGATGGTCAGTGAGATGCACATAATTATGAGCTGATGTAAATGTTATGGCAATTTTATGCAAATGTATGCAGCTTGAAAATGGACAAACGGAATTCATCATCTGTTGCAGCATTTTTAAGCTGCATGAATTAACATTAAAAAGAACATAAAATTTGCATCAGATCAGAATTATTTGCCTAGCACAGGAAGCGGAGCTCTTTCTCAGTGGGCTCCACAATCTCTGGCTAATACCAGCGGGCATGTTCCTCTAATCTACAGGTTAAAGGGGCTTATGGAAAATTCTGGCTTTATACCCTTTTGTTATGTTAAAGTGGACCTAAACTCAGAACTTCCCCTCTGCTCTAAAAGATACACAGCATAATAACCTTTAAGCAAAAAACATTTCTTTGTTACAGCTGATACAAATCCTGCAATAAATCTGCACTGTTTCTACTTCCTGATTCATGGAAGCAGACATATTGTTAACAGCCTGTACTTTCACATACCTCTCAACTTTTTGAGATGAGAAAAAGGGACACTTAAGCCACACCCCTAATCACGCCCCTGACACACCCCTAGTCACACATACCATAAGAAAAATATGTTGTTTTAAAAATCAAACCACACTGGCCCTTTTTATCCTGGTTCAATTTTCCTTCATATTAACATTTTCAAATGTAAAGGATGGGAATAAAGTTTAGAGTCAATCAAACACATTTTTAATAGAGAAATATATATATTTACATAGAAAGAGGGACAAAGTCCTGAAATCGGGACAAATGAGGAGGAAAGAGGGACAGAGGGACAGGGCTCCCAAAGAGGGACTGTCCCTCCAAAAGACGGACAGTTGGGAGCTATGATTTCAAATTAGCTTATCTGCCTTACCTGCTGTTACAGTCATGTGACACAGGGGAGGATCAAATTACAAATAATGATTAGACACAAATAAAGGGGGGGGGGGGGGGGTGATTGACAGGCTACACTCTCTAAATACATACAAGGGTGTAATGAATAGCGGAGATGCCGCCGCGCGGGCAAGCGGCAGGGCGGCTGTCTCCGCGTTCAAGCCGGCGGCTGTTTCTGCGCAGCAACATGTCTCTGGTTCGCCTGGTCCTTCTAGTGCACACAGATGGAGAGCTACGCGTGCGCGCCAGGCGACAGGACCTTTATGCCAGCAGAAGGGGAATCAGCTGATCAGGCCGATCAGCTGATTCCAGCTGGACTCTGGATTGGCTGAGTGGCTGGGGGCGGCGCTGCGGAGCGCTGTAAGTATATATAGGACTTGCTTGTCAGTTGCAAGTTGTCTGCCGTTGCGAATACTCACGTGTGAGCACTCAGACCTCAGTCAGATCTTACAGTGTGTTAGAACCAGTTGGAACTGGGAATTCACACTTAGTCAGATTCCGCTTTAGGCGCTATTGTGTTATTGTACTGTTATACTTCAGACTAGTTCCCAGGTGTTGAGACCAAGGACCTCACACCTAAGACTAGGAGATTACTGTGTTACTACTGTTATACTTCAGACTAGTTCCCAGGTGTTGAGACCAAGGACCTCACACCTAAGACTAGGAGATTACTGTGTTACTACTGTTATACTTCAGACTAGTTCCCAGGTGTTGAGACCAAGGACCTCACACCTCAGACTAGGAGATTACTGTGTTACTACTGTTATACTTCAGACTAGTTCCCAGGTGTTGAGACCAAGGACCTCACACCTCAGACTAGGATTGTGCTATATTGATACCTGTTATGATCCCTGGCTTTGCTGACCTCTCTCCTGCTTACTGATTCGGTACCTTGCCTATCTGTCTACCCGTTGCCAACCTTGCCTGTACCCGGATACCGTATTAGTCTTCTGTCTCTGTACTTTATCTGCTCGTGTGTTGCCGACCTGGCTTGTATGACCCTTCTGGCTATCACCCGTCCCTTGGGTGAGCAGCCTCACTGTACTCCTTGTGACACCAACTCTATAGGTATCCATTAGCTGTAAAGGCTGCCTGCTCCACAGGAAGTCCTCCTTACAGTCCAGTCAGGGGACTTTACCTATAGGAGTCCACTGGCTGCAGTACAGTCTGATTCCCAGCCCATCAGGGAATCCTTGGCTGCAGTACAGTCTGATTCCCGATCCATCAGGGAATCCCTGGCTGCAGTACAATCTCCATCTCCTCCTCTTAAGGAGGTTAGTGTCTACACAGTCAGAGGCCACCTGCACCTCAGGTGTCCACTGGCTGCAGCGCAGTCCAATTCCCTGCTCTTCAGGGAATCCTTGGCTGCAGTAGTGTCTGTATCTCCCGCTCCTCGGGAGATAACCTTTCTTACTGTTGCACCAAACACTCACACTACATTAGGTGTCCTGTGTCAAGCTATACTTGTATTATTGGTGATTCTGCAGATCACCATATCATCAGGTATAACATCTGTATTATTGGTGATACTGCAGATCATCAATAATCAGATACACTCTGTGTGCTGACACCAATCGTTACACAGGGAGCATTTCTCTATGTTTTCCTTCTGTCCTGTTCAAGAGTTCATGTCCGCTTTAAATAAACAATACCCTGACTTTTCTATTAGGCTGGCATTCCTCAGTAATTGCGAGTTAGGCTTCTCCTATTTTACCTTGTACTTGCAGTAGGTCAAGAGTCCTATCACGGTGCAGATGAAGATAATGAGGCTCATAATTCTCCAGAAATCAGTGGATGAGCTATAATTTCTTCCTAGAGGGAAAGGAAACTACACATTTAAATTTAATTTACAAGGCAATTATTTGTAAACACGTTTCTCACATATAACAGGCTTATAAATGGCTGCTACTGGGTATTTAAAGGGCCACTTTCACAAATTTAGGGTTAATTTATTAAAGGTTTAATTAAAAAAAAGGAAAAAAAAGCATGGGTACGCCATTTTCAGAGTCACAGTCATGGTGCCCATACATTGATTTTGACAGTCGATCGACCTTTCCATCTGATAATTTTATACTGAATTGGAGGAGAATCAATGATGCAACATGGTCACCTGAACAATCGTTCTGATCAATTTCCAGACAAATTTGGTTGAATGGATAGATCGGACACGCTGGAAAATCTTGGGAGGGGGGGGGGTAGTTATGGTGGCCCGGCAGTGGCATTGGGATGATTTCCAATAGATGTAATGCTGAAATCTATTGGAAATCTGTCTACAGTGTGTGGGCAGGCAAAAGATCCCAGCACATTGTTTTATTGACTTTTGATAGCTGTGCAACAGGTCTTTGATTGCAGAAGAGAGGAATACAGGGGCCTGAGAGGAATGCCAGTGTTTCTTTCTTACTGCTCAGAGAGATAATAAAATAATTTAGACGCTAACACAACTCACACACAAAGCACTTAAGCCAACTGAGCAACATTATAAAAAAAAAATGTCCAAACACATGACGCAAAAAACCAAACCGCCAAATGATGCATCTGTAACCACATAAATGGAAACAACATCTCTCAGCATGCATCACGCATCCCCAGAAAGCATTGCGCAGCCGGGGACATTCAGAGAGCCAGAGGGAACCTGCGGCTGTGCGCAGGGCCGTTTCTAGGGTAAATTGCACTCAGGACGAGGGATACACTCTCAAGTGTCCTGTAATACAGCTGCTGCTTACCCCTATTCCTTTTTACTTGGACTGGATGCCCATGATGCAATTTTAAATAAATCACCAGTTTTACTTACAAAAACAAAAATACTGACTTGCTGTCCTTCTTATTAGAATTTTACCGAAAGGACATTAAATTCAACATAGTGGCCTTTCAATAAAAACTTTGTGTTAATCACTGTACATTGCATTGAAATGTCCACATAATGCCCCTAGCCAGCAGTATCCATATTTTTACCAGGTAGCTATGTATTTAGGCCCCTCCTACCCTGCTCCTTTCTATATTTTCTGTCATAACCCCCAACCATCCCGTTGTGGCCAGGACAGTCCCACTGTGGAGGCTCTGTCCCGCTGTCCCGGGGCACTGCATAAATGTCCTGCAGTCAGAGCTGATCACGGACACCGCAGCATGCAGGGGAGAGAATCTGGTCTGGTGCTTCCCCTTAGCCAGTGCTGATGCTGCTGTGGCATTCCAATTAAAGGAGAGATGCACAGAAGCAGCTGACAGCTGAGGGAGGAGGCAAGAAAGACACATCAGCAAAGATCCAGTCCACACACAGACACTCACGTAGTATGCTGCTGCTGCTACTACTGTACTGCTGCATCTGAGAGCCAGTCAGGAGTGGGAGGAGAGTAGACAAGACCTGCATGTCATATAAGAGAAAGATGAGGACAGAAGATAAACCTCACTCAGCAGTGGGAAAAAGGAGACTTTGCCAGGAGGAGAGAAGGGAGCCTCAGCTGGACGGAGGTGGAGAGGAGATGAGCGGATCCAAAGCCATGAAGCAAACAAGAGATCAGTGGAGGGGCTGGATAGTAAGGCTTTTACGGGGACACCTAAACTAAGGCTTACCATATTTTTCAGACTATAAGATGCCCCTGACCATAAGACGCACCTAGGTTTAAAGGACAAAAACCAGGAGGAAAAAATATATACTAAACCTGGTGCATCCATAGTGAAGGGGCATCTTGTGGATTATGCCCCCTTTGTACCCCATGCCCCCTTGTGCCTTTTGTGTCTCCCTGTGTCCTCCTCTGTCCCTGTTGTGTCCCCCATGTGTCCTCCTTGTGTCCTCCTCTATACCCCTTTGTGTCTCCCTGTGTCCTCTGTTTTCCCACCTATGTCCTCCTCTGCATGGGCACAGTACAGGGAGTCCTCGACACTGCGGCGGGTAGGAGGTTGGTATTGTCAGGCGTTCACAAGTCGGGAACTCCCTGCATTTGGACTATAAGACACAGTGACCTTTTTTCCCCTTTTGGGGGAGAAAAAGTGAGTCTTATAGTCCATAAAATATAGTAATTAGGTTACTGAGGGCACATTATACAAAAGCTAAATCCTGATTAAGTTTTTAAGAATATCTGTTGCATACAAATGTGTTATGGGGGAGACCAAGCCTGTATTACTGAACACCACAGGTAGTTCCCAGGGGTCCAGTGCGGCGTATATGGAAAAGAAAATTCTGGTAATTTGGGCGCCAGATCCAGTGGTACTATTGCCGCCACAAGTAAATTTGGGGCATTGAGAGGCATTCCAATCCCTCTAGCCGTGCTAAGGGGTACTCACCTCAATAGATGGGAGCCTTTGGATAATCCACAGGTTCTCCTCATCTTCTTCCACTGGGCTGTTCCAGCACTGCTGAGGGCTCTTTCACATCTAGAAAGTGTGCAGGAGCCGTTCTCCTGCACGCATTATATGCCCTGCGGCGTGTCATCGGGATGTAGCGGTGCGACGTAATCAGCGGCGGTAGTAATTAATTCAACCCGATGGGAAAACACCGATTCCCGACGATTAAAAGCTCCCGGGTGTGTCGAACCACAACGCATTGAAACACAGCGTCAGGTGTGAAAGGTAATATAAAAGTCTATGGACTTTCATTTTACCTTGGTTAATGCAAAGTTTCGACTTTGCGTTACACTGCAGAAAATGGGCTCTGGTGTGAAAGAGCCCTAAAGCACAAGGGCTCAGTAGCATGGACCCAATCGGCTTTTTCCGCCAAAGCCTGAGCGGATACGTTCTACTGTATATGCGTTAGCCAACGGCGTCTTTTCAATAGCAGGCACCAGGGGCGTTGCTAGGATCCTAAGAGATCTGAGGCACTTTTGGGCACTCCACACGGAAAATGGGTGTGGCCACGTACCAGAATGTGGGAGTGGTCATGGATGGAGCCACATTTACATGAACTTAACAGCAGTTTAAGTAGGCCTGCACAGCAAAAAGTTGGATGAAGCCCCCCTCACCATTAATTTTTAAAAAAAGTGCAGCATATCACATAAATAGGCAGTGTCACTTAAACATAACTAGGCAGAGATACCTGGCTTCTGCGCTGGCTCGTCTGGCTTTCTGCTGGGTGTGCTGTCCTGCTGCCAGGTTATCTGCCAGTTCCCCCATAGCATCCCCTGACCTTCTAGTGGACCCCCATCCCATGCTCCCACGGGCCTCCCATTGAGGCACCACAACTCCCAGCATGCTCCAATAGAAGACTCACAGCTCCCTGCATGCCACTATAAAGACATCACAACACTCAGCATGGCACCACAGCACCCAGCATGCCCCTATAGAGGCACCACTGCACACAGCATGACCCCATAGAGGCACCATAGCACCCAGCATAACTCTGATTGATGCACCATAGCTCTCAGCATGCCCGCCATTGAGGCACCACAGCTGACTCTGCCTGGAGGACATCCGGGGCACCCCAGAATAGATCCGGGGCACGTGCCACTGATCTTTGTGGCTAGCAACGCCACTGGCATGCACTCGTGGGGGCTTGGCCAAACCCCAAGTGGGTCCATGCTACTGTGCAGGCATAGTGCACCCGCGCGCACACAAGCTTCGGGAGTCTCAGGGCTGGAACCGCCTGACAGAGGAAGATGTGGTAAGTATAGAAAGTTTTTGTTTGCAAACCTCACAGGTTTGCTTTAAATGCAGCATGCCATCCGATTTTTTTTTCCCACATGCAAATGCGGGTGGCTGCCTATTGATTTCAACAGGCTGCATTTCCCCATCTAAATCTGCTTGCAGGAAAACACTGCAAATTGAAAATGGCCCTAACTTTGGCCTTGATGTTTAGAGATCCCTAGAGATGCCATAGTCAATCTATCATCATTAACAGCATGCATTTTGATCTTGAATAGAGATAGCCCAAACTGTTCGCCGGCGAACTTCATCTTTTTCTCATTCGTGTCGGCAGGCGAACATATGGCATATTCAACCAGCACCCTATACATCGTCAAGGAGCCAACATTTGGAGCCTGGACCACACCACCCCTCCCTCCCCCGATAAAAACGCCAGCGCGGCAGCCATTTTACAGTCTGCGTTTGGCTGCTGTGCTAGGAAGATTAGAGAGATCTGTGCTGCTGAGAAATATTGTGTTAGTTAGCTTGCTGTGCTCTGTGTTTGCAGTGCAGTTTCTTGCTGCTACAGTACTACCAATTCACCATCTACATAACCCAAATAGCCCTTGTAAGGGCTGTGCTTGTTCTTGTGATATTGCTGTTCAATGTGTCCACACAGTACACTTTAGCTGTTGGAGACAGGTGTGCAGTCAGTGCTGCTCGTGCTACAGTAGTTCACCCAATAGCCTTCTAAGGGCTGCTTTTCCTTTTCTTGCTATTTTTATATTGCTGTTCTTTGTTTCCAGTGCACACGTTAGCTGTTGGAGCCATGTCTGCTGGTCCAAGTAGTGCACGGACTAGATAACCTAAAAATCCTTCAACACCACTACTGTCATCTAGTATCCACTACTACCCCCTGTATAGGGCCTCACTGGCAGGGCTATTTTTGAAGTGATTGTTGCACACAGTATAAACCTGTCACCTGACCTGCGGGAAGTGACATTCAGTTTCATAAAAAAAAAAAAGGTGTTTTAGGATCAAGGAGATCAGGTGATCAATAAGGGCCCATTTCCACTATAGCGTTGCAGAATCGGCCAAAATCACCGCTGACAAAATCACATGCGGGTGCGAAATCATATACGTTTTTTGCCGCGATTTCGCATGCGATTTCGCATAGGTTAGGGTATATGCAAATTTAACCATGTCACTGCCTTTGTAAACTAACATTGCTTCCTATGCGAAATTGCATGCGAAATCGCGGCAAAAAACGCATGCCAAAAACGCATGCGATTTCCCTATTAAATGCATTGCCTGCGATTCGCCTGCATTCGGCCTCTTGCACACTGCAAGCGATTCCGATTCAGATTCCGCTTTTTAATCTGTTTTTACTTCCGATTCAGATTCAGATTTGCAGTTTGCTCCTTGCACAAAAACTGATTAAAAAGCGGAATCTGAATCGGAATCGCTTGCAGTGTGCAAGAAGCCTTCCACATGCAAGCGAATTCTGAGGGCTCTGCCGTGCAGAAAAATACTGCACAGAAAAATGCTCAGAAATCCTGACAAATTGAAACAGTCCCATCCACTTGTATTGTCTATGTGAAGCTGCATGCAGGAAACACATGCAGATTCACTCTAGCGGAAACGGGCCCTAAAGCTTACTAGGCCAACACTGGGCCCATACTGCAAAGTCAGTGTTTTTTTGGTCACTTGTACTACCTCAGCCCGACTGGAAAACTGTGATCACCTGCACTCCCGTGAATGTGCGCACCAGCACAGCGACCACTACCCACCACTACACAAAGATTGCTGCCGGGAGGGCTAACATTTATGTCATGGAGGTGTCAACTAGCAAAAACAATGATTCGCTCACCTGTGATTATCACTAATGCTCTTTGCTGTGCAGTAAACGCGACATTTTGTCTGTCAGTGTGAAGCGGGCCTGACCCTCTTACACTACCTGATCGATGTGTACACATGCCAGACGTTTTAAAGCACTTTATTCCACAAATGTAGGAAGGTAATGTGATTTCTGCCCTTTACCGGTTGAAACATGACTCTGCATGAACTCTGTAATTTTTGGTGGGACTTTTGCCATGGATTCCCCTCCAACATGCCACAGCCCAGGTGTTAGGCCCCTTGAAACAACTTTTCCATCACTTTCGTGGTCCCTTTAGGCTTTTTAGAAATTTGCCTGCCCATTAAAGTCTATGGAGGTTCGCGCTGCTCGCGACATCACTCATCTTGAATAGAGAAGGTTAAATCATGATAATTATTACGTATACTTACTGGATGCTGTTATGTTAACTGATTGGATCCAGGGAGTGACAAATGTAGGATGAGACACAGAACATGTCACTGAGGTCACATTGTCTCCATGTAATCCATATGTGCTGATCACTGTCCAGCTCTGATCTGACTCTGCAGCCTGTGTAGTGTGTGTGTTATATGAATGGGGCATCCAGGAGATCTCTGCAGCCGGGTATCCACCAATGGCTCTGCACTCTGGAGATCCAGCACTGTTCAGTTCCAGAGACACTGAGGGCTGAGCTGTGGGAGAATATGTAGATTTTTTTTACTAAAGTTTTCATTACCTTTATGCAAATAGCTAAAAGTAAAAAATTTAAAAAACAAAAAAATAAAAAAATAAAGATTTCCCAGCATGCAACAAAGAATGCCTGTTGCACAATTTCCTAAATCCCACCTAACAATGATTTCAGTCTCTTTCCAAATCCAAGTGACAATACTGGTTGAAAATAAAAATGTACCAAAAAAAGACTTTACTCTAAGATATTCGCATAGCTCCCAACTGGCTATTTTCTAGCACAGGGGTCAGGAACCTTTTTGGCTGAGAGAGCCATAAACGCCACATATTTTAAAATGTAATTCTGTGAGAGCCATACAATATGTTTCAAACTGGGACAGTAGGGCTCACGTCCCTGTTGCCATGGTGATGTGTATACAGTTTATCCGCCAGGCAGCAGAAGTGTCAGACACGTCTTCAGCTTCTCTTGAGTTTCAGCAACATCAGCAATTTCCCTAAGATTTAGACAGGAGAAATACAGACTAACAGCTTGTACAATTAGCTAGCTGACTTGGGGGTTGATTCACTTTTTAGGACGAGATCCCCACACTTTGATTGGCCCAATAGGCTGCCTGTCACTTGACCGGCAGCCTATTGGCCAAATTGCAGGGATCTTGTCCTGCAAAGTCACTGGACCTGACAGGGCCCAGAGTGGGACAATTGGAGCAGATGTTCATTTTGTGGTAGTGTGAGTAAGTAAGTAGTGCATGCTACAGCAGTAAAATGCCTACTTTGAAAATTGTATGTGCGCTGCCACACTAAGCTGTGCTGCTTGAGCAGTGTAGCTTATTGAATCAACCCCTACTGAGCCAGTGAGCCAGATGTAGCCATCAAAAGAGCCACATATGGCTCCTGAGCCATAGGTTCCCTACCCCTGTTCTAGAGGAAGAGGCCCTGTTTTGAAGCCAAATCCCTCTGTCCCTCTTTCTCCCTCATTTGTCCCTCTTTCAAAACTGATGTACAAATCTGTGTAAAGTTATTTTTTTTTTCTATAAAAAAATGTTTTAAATTGACACAAAACTTTATTCTCATTCTTTAAATGAATATATTTCTTACTTTCAAAATTTATTATAAAATAATATATTATAATTTGAAAGGACCAGTGTGGTTTGTATGATTAAACTGCATCTTTTACTTATGAATTATTTGTGATATGCATGACTAGGGGTGTGGCATGGGTGTGGTCAGAGGTGTGGCAGGGGCGTGTCTTAACGTGTCCCTCTTTCTCATCTCAAAAAGTTGGGAGGCATGGACTCATGTTCATTGAAAAGTGTCACAGCCGTATACTAGTGCCCTACAAGACTTTTTATAATTTAATGTTAAAAAATGTTTGTCTTTCCATTCATATTTGTATTTGACCCCCAGTATATATATATATATATATATATATATATATATATATATATATATATATCTCACACACATCACATTGGTTGACGAAAATGAACTTTTAACTCCATTTCCCTGCATGTGCCCAATTAAATGACTAGGGGCTTGATTCACAAAGCGGTGCTAACTGTTAGCACGCCTGTGAAAACCCCCTTAGCACGTCTAAACAAGCTTTTCGCGCATAAAACTTTACGCGCGCAAAACTTTAATGCGCGTAAAACTTTATGCGCGTACTGCACAGAGCGCAGGGCGCTCCGCGCGAAGTGCCCATTAAAGCCTATGGGACTTAGCGCGTGTAAAACTTTGCGCGCACAAAGTTAGCGCGCGATCTGATTGAGAAATCCGGTGTTAACCTACTTAGCACCCTGGTTAGCGCGTCTAAAGACTTTAGACGTGCTAAGTAGGTTAGCACCGCTTTGTGAATCAAGCCCCATGTGTAATTTAAATGCCTTTTGTACCATAAGAACAACAATTGTCTCAGTTGATCTGATAGTTGAATCGTGAAAAGAAGCCAGTTGTTCATTGTTGTGGTTTGACATTGTTTTCAAACATGACTGTCGGCCGATGCAGCGAAATCTGTCCTTTGTCAGATGCTTCCAATGACTTTTGTATAGTGTGTGTACAAGGATGTACTCTGATCAGATTTGTTATTTTAGACCACAGTGTGTAAAACTTTCAACATGATCACCATGCATGATACAACACATTGCAAGCACACAAACAGAAGATTTAATTAAATCTACTTTGTAAATCTTCTTTGTGATTTTTTATTTTTTCAAGGATCACATACGTACGCTCTAAAGAGAGACCTCCATATTGCTTGATGGCATGCTGCCTTTAAGCCCAATCTACACGATACGATTCTTTATACGATTCGATTACGATTCTATTTACCATCCGATTAAATCCGACATGTCCGATCAGGATTCGATTCAATTCAATTCGATTTGCCATTGCAAAACAATGGCAAATCGAATTGAATCAAATCAAATCCTGATCGGACATGTCAGATTTAATCAGATCGTAAATAGAATCGTAATCGTATAAAGAATCGTATCGTGCAGATTGGGTTTTAGACAGCCCATAAAGACATGGGCCCACATGCAATTGCATTTTTCGCCTGAGTTTTCTCCTAGGAAACAATTTTCATTGTGTTTTCTAAATAACTTTTAAGCATTTTATAATTGAAAAAGTACATAAAAGAAGGTGAAAAATACTTTTAAATTATTCTGAGTTTTTTCTTGCTTCTTAATGGTTTAAAAAGCATTTTATTGTCAAGGTGTGAAAATATCACCTAGGAGAAAAATAAGGAGAAAAAAGGTGAATTGCGCATGGGCCAAAAAACCCTTTTTCAATTCACTTTTTGCCCTACGTTTTCTACTAGGTGATACTTCCACACCTTGTCAAGAAAATACATTTTAAACCACCAGCATATAAAACACAATATTATACCTATAAATATGTTAAAACTTAGCTTTTACTAAACAAATATTAAAAGGCACATAAAGGCAATTGTCGACCTTCAATGGCAAAGTAACTTATTAAAGCAGTTTAGACTAGCCTGGGAAAGGAAATTTGTAGTTTCCAGACCAAAGATAAGAGGCTGTATCAGCTTATATTCACCTTATGTCTACCCTCTATCCCAGATTAAATATTTACTATTCCTAACACATCACCCCACCACAACCCAACATGTTTCATGGGGGCTTTGTCAGGGGATATCAAAATGGAAAGGTGCAAACAGTGCTATACAATACAGTGAAAATACAGTGAACAAAAATAACAAAAACTGCATCTAAAGGTGGCCACTAACAGTCCAATTTCTAGCGAAAAATCGTTCGAGCGATCAGAAATTCTGATTGGATTGGTTGTAAATAATCTCCATTGGTGGACACAATTGACTATGAACGAGTGAAAAAAAAGTCGTCCGAATGAATTTTCGTCGAACCAAAATTTGGATTTTCTTGTTGGTTGTGATAGATAGGAAGCAAAGATTGGTTCGTTAATGGTGTAGTTAACATTGTATTCCAATATTTCACTTACGATCAGAATTTCTGATCGCTCGAACGATTTTTCGCTAGAAATTGGACCGTTAGTGGCCAGCTTTAGCCTCACGGCTATCTTCGCAGGCCTGCAAAGATAGCAGTGAGGCTATGATGCAGTTTTTATTTTTCTGATATTTGCACTGCATTGTATAGCACTGCTTGCACTTTAATTTCCCCTGATGAAGCCTCCATTTTTAAGAGGGTGAAACATGTTTGGTTGTGGTAGGGTGATATGTTAGGAATAGTAAATAGAGGGCTAGACCTAAATAAATAAACAAACACAGAACATTTACATCACGCTTTTCTCCTGGCGGACTCAAAGCACCAGAGCTGCAGCCACTAGGACAGTAGGGTGACTTGCCCAATGTCTCCTACTGAATAGGTGCTGGCTTACTGAACAGGAAAACCCGAGATTCATACCCTGGTCTCCTGTGTCAGAGGCAGAGCCAGTACACCTTCCAGCCACTACCTAAGGTTAATATAAGCTGATACACAAACCTTTCTTTGGTCTGGAAACTACAAATTCCCTTTCCCAGACTAGTCTAAACTGTTTTAATAAGTTACTAGCTGATTGCCCGGCGTTGCCCGGGTATGTATTTGGCTGGTGTTGGCTCTGCCCACTTTTTCTAACCCCAACACACAATTACTCAATCACCAAGTTTGTGAGCTTTGCCATCTTTGGTATCAATAATTTGCATTGAAATGAAAAAATCTGATTGGCTGTTTGTGGTTCCAACCCCTTTTCTGAATTTTAACCCCAGTCACCCAATGACCAACTGTACCAGGTTTGAGGCCTGTGCCATTAACAGTGCAAGAATGGTAGCAATTAAATATTCCCCTTGAAAAGCAACAGGTGAAGTTTGATTCACTTTTGTAGGCTTCACCCACTTTTCTGAATATTAATCCCAGTCACCCAGTGACCAACTGTGCAAAGTTTAAGAACACTGCCATTAACAGTGTAAGATTGGCTGCAGTTTAAATTTTCCCAGTAAAATTTGTATTTGTCTCCACCCACTGATGACCCGGCGTTATCCGTGTATGTATTTGACTGGTGTTGGTTCCGCCCACTTTTTCTAACCCTAACACACAATTACTCAATGACCAAGTTTGTGAGTTTTGGGGTCCTTGGCATCAAATATTTGTATTTTCCCATGAAATGAAACAAATATGATTGACTGTTTGTGGCTCCACCCCCTTTTCTGAATTTGAACCCCAGTGACCCAATGATCAACTGTACCAGGTTTGAGGCTTGTGCCATTAACAGTGCAAAAATGGCAGCTATTTTAATATGCCCCTTGAAAATCAACAGGTGAATTTTGATTGGCTTTTTTAGGCTCCACCCACTTTTCTAAATATTAATCCCAGTCACCCAGTAACCAGCTGTGCAAAGTTTGAGAACCCTGCCATTAACAGTGAAGAAGGGCTGCAGTTTACAATTCCCTGCCCCCTCCCCCCCCCAAAAAAAAAATCTATTTTTGACTCCACCCACTTTGTGTAACCTTGACACACAGTCACTCAATGACCAAATTTGTGAGCTTTCGAGTTCCTGGCATCAAAATTGTGCTAATGAAAGCAGTTTATCCAGTTAAGAAATCTGGCTGTTTGTGGCTCCGCCCCTTTAGAGAATTTGAACCCCAGTCACTTAACGACTGACTGTAGCAGGTTTGAGGCCTCTGTCATTAACCGTGTAAGAATGGCAGCAGTTTCAATATTCCCCTTGAAAATCAATAAGGGAATTTTGATTGGCTCTTGTAGGCTCCACCTACTTTTCCGAATATTAATCCCAGCCACCCAGTGACCAACTGTGTCAAGTTTGAGATCCCTGCCATTAACAGTGTAAGAATGACTGCAGTTTATATTTTCCCATGTAAAAAGTTAGTTGTTTTTGGCTCCGCTCACTATTCCTAACCTTGACATACAGTCACTCAATGACCAAGTTTAAGAGCTTTGGGGTCTTTGGCATCAATAAGTTGCATTTTACCAAAGAAATTAAAAAAATCTGATT